>NC_142714.1:15298030-15601060 GCF_055471065.1 Atractosteus spatula
AAAAAGTACACTAAAGAAATCGTTACCAAACAAGAAACAAATCAGTATCATTTCCAAAGACCAATGAACATAAAATCTGCTTCATGGAAAAATGCCATGCTCAAGAGACATTTTCTTCTGTGAAACGACGTGAAAAAACATTTTTTGTGCTCATGTTCAAACCTTGTACACAGGATGCTATTATTATCGAGCTTGGGGCTCACACACAGTTCAAGATATCAAAATGTTTTCATATCTATTTTTACTGTATGAAAAATAACTAGGTTGCATAATCTTTAAATCTGTATTATTTACTGTTTCATAAACAGTACGCCAAATTACACCCTTCACCTATTACTACAGCAGTTTTGTTTACCTCATTTTTATAAGCCCAGTTCTTATTTAATATTTTAAAAAATATACTTTGTCTTTTGTTCACAGAAATGTCCACTAACTTTGTGGTTCTTAAACTTAGACATTTCCTTCTGCAACTCCCTCATGTCACTCAGCTGCGTCTCAAAAAGTGAACTTTACGATCACTTTTTCACTCCTGGTCTCCGGTGCATTTGTACTTTTTTCCTTCAGGTTAGTAGTATAGGTCTCTTTATAAAAGATCCAACATGGAGAATGTGAATTGTAAGTGCCAAGATGAAGAGTTTTATCCCTCATAATCAAGTACTCAATACACGTTTACATTAAGGGACAAAAAATGTCCCATCTCCCCCAACTTACCATTTCCAGCTGCTGATAGGTTGGCTTGTTCAGTTCATCCTGCTCCTTTGGCTTCTGCACAGTGGAGGCCCGGTTCTCCCACTTGGCATAAGCTCTTTTGCGCTGTGGCACAGGACTGGGACAGGGGGTTAGGGGAGAGGGACCAGGGGACAGCTGAGAGGGACCGGGGGACAGCTGAGAGGGTAACAAGAGTGTGGGCTCCGGGGTCAGGGGCCACTCAGTCTGGGTGCTTTTATGTACTCCCCTGGTGTGCTGCTCTCTTGGGTGTCTCAGCTGTGAGACGCTTGAAGTTGCTGGCTCCCAGTCCTTGCTTTTGTCAGCGTGCTCACTTAATTCGCCATTATGATATGCAAACTGTCCTTCTTCAGAGCCTGTGGGAGACAAGTTAAGGAGGAGTTGGAGTGTGGTGTGGTTGTTGTTTTTTTCTTGGTTACAACAGTTTTAAATGTACTGAGCAAAGAGAATAAAAATATTTCAAGTTTTTAAACACATAGTACACTATTTACCATTTAATTGATTGTTCATCCAATGACAAACATCCCAAAATAAACTTTAAAGGTATTTGTTAAGGAGTTGTTCTTGGAATACGAGTGTATTTCAGTAAGTTAATCAGTTCCTAGATTTATGACTGAACTATACTGCAGCTTGCTGGAGGCAGTGATGACCTTTTTGTTCCACCTACACAGGGAAATTACCCTACGAGCCTCCTTGCTCATTGATCAATTACAGTAACTCAAACACAAAGATGTCAAGATGTTATTTAGATTTAGAGGAAAGACATATTTCACAAAGTATTCTAAATCCCCAGTTAGAAGCTATGAAAACTTAAGTGCCTTATACTGAGCGTATGTGAACATTTTAACTATCCATTGAATCTTGTGCATTTTCATGAACTACATTGATCAAAATATATAAAAAGACATGGGCTAAAATATACTGCCTTTTCACTCTTTATATAATAGAATTGCCTTGCAAATACTTACACAACGGTGCCTTTTAAATGACACAATATACATTTTGTCTGTAGCTAATTTCCACAAATACAAAATGTATTCCAAATGTCAGCTAAAGGCATATAATGGGCAGGAACTCAAAGTACAAAGCAAAATCAAACGGCCTTCTTGGAATGCTGCATTGCAACAAAGTAGCAAAGTTCTCTGATGACTAATAGGCCAACCTTGCTCTGTAGATGAGGATCGACATTTTTAACTTTCACTTGTTCTACAAGAAAGTGAGAAGCTGTTCTCACCGTGCTCGTAACCTCTGACCTCTGGAGGACAGAGTGCGGTTGGGGTGGAGCTTGACGTTGGGCTGCTGTCTGCTGTGTTGCTCTTGGGGTTCTTCTTGCACTCAAATGCTACCTGGTCTTTGCACTGTTTATGGCAGTTCATTCCGCAGTCTGTAGACAGGTCGACAGAGGAAAAAAAACTGAGGCACGTCACTGTGGTTTCGACGTGCTGTCTGAAATGTCAGCTCTCAAATCGGCTTGCGCTTTGAAATCTCTCTTTCATGCGAGCTGCAGAGCTCAGCTTGCAGTCTACTACAAAAACCACAGGCTGTGTCTCCACAAGACAGCTTACCTTTTACACTCTGGATAAAGGTGTATAACAGAGAAATGTATAGGACTTTTGACCAGCTATTGTATGCAAAAATATCCATGTCACTGTTAAATTACAGAACTCTTTTTCTAATGCGTGTTAAACTAAGATTTTTTTTAGTACCTCAGTTTTCAGTTAGAGTAGTAAGTGCTCATGATGTTATAAGTGTGTGAACTTGATACATCGTTTCATACACTATAAAAACGAGTGATGTTTCACTTCTTTCACACTTACACATATGTAAATTAATAACCATATAAATACCTCTGCATCTGTATCCTTGCTTTATAACACCCCACAACTGCAAAATAAAATAATAATAAGAATATGTTATAAAATACATTTCTCACACCTTATACATAAAACTAAAAAGAATAGCTGAATTAATTATCTCACTCAGGCTACTTCATTGAAATGCAGAAGTAATCAGAGGAGGTCTTTCTATATCACATGATTTATACCTTTTCTTTTTCTAAGGTCATTTTGTAATGCATTACTAGAGCGTATGTTTTACAAACTGGGAAATGAATAACATACTTGTACTAAACACTTACAAATCCAGCACAGTTGTCACAGAACGTTGGCTTCATATAAGTAGTCTCTTGGAAGTTGTGAATAAAACCCAGGCCAAGTTTGGAACAGATGACACTGGCTCTCATGAAATAGGCAGTGATTTCTTCTCTGCTGATAAGCCCTTCCCTGTACAGAAGTGAAACCAGAGAGGAAATATTAAAGATATTGCTACCATCTAATGGTTGTATTGAGTGCATATGTATCATGTCAGGTTTTCTACAATTCTTTTTTGAGCAAGCAGCAAGCAGCAAGCAGCAAGAAGGTCTGGAAATTAAGACTTACAGTACACCTTGAATAAATTAATACCTCGCCCTACCTCTCAAGAACCTTTAATGAAGGCTCGGAGAGCTTTCCGTTTAAAAATAATGTACTGTATGTCTGTTTGGACATCAACAGGTTGTTAAAACGGCTTATGTACTGTAACAATGTCTGTTCAAAAGTGAAAGCTAGCACTGAGTATAAAGCTCATTAGTCACCTTTAAGATAATCACAAAATATAATGTAACTCATAACTGACCTCTTCATTTTCATTTACAACATGGTATACATTTTCATATAAATGTGGCAAAACTAATATGGGCAATGAACTGATAATTAAATGTTTGGTGACTTTTCCTCACTTTTCTTTATCCATGACACAGAAGGAGAACGGGAAACTAGCAGCAATTTTCTCGAAGTCTTCTTGAGAAATATATCCGTTCTGGTCATGGTCATAATTCTTAAACACCGACTGCAAAAGAAAACACAACCCATTAGTGAGAAAACAATGGTGCTTAAGTCTCTCTGTACTTTTCAATACGCTGTACAAATAATGCACACTGATCTTAAGACCCGTTTTAGTTTCAAAAGTTTTTTTTTTAAAAAGGGATTTCAGTCAGACTGTGAACAGCAGCAGTAAAACAGGAGCTATTTATCATTAAACCAGCCAGTTTCGCTTTTGCTTCTAGAATTTTATTTTGTTGTATGGTAAAGTAAATGTAACTCACAGAAATCTGTAGGAAGAACAACAAATATAAATTAATGACCTACTCTTCCAAAGCCCTCTTTTGATTTGGCAGTTATTTTCCCAGACCTGTTCTGACTTTTGAAGGTATAACCTTCAAACAAAATCACAATGTGAGCAAAATCTCCTTTAAGGATCTCTGACAGAATTCCTCCATGAAATGATTCACTTGCGTATAGATTAATAATACTGTAGTAAGCAATTAATTTTACTGAAAAGACCTACATCCACCATCCTCTGAACATGTTTGCTGATGGTCTTTGGGTCTGGCTTTGGGGCGACCCCCGATGCCCAGTCCACAACTACTGGAGGTCTGGAAGGTGTGGCTGGCTGAAAGAAACATCAGTGCACAGAAAACAAATATTACACAACATGGACAGAAAAGCAAATGTGATTCTAACAAATAACCCTTTAATAGCAGATACCATAGCTTTCTTTTGCAGAAGACCTTATAACCACCTTCTTCTTCCAGCAGAAAATGGAGTTATGGAAGTTTTATCACTGCATTTTAGAGATTAAAAGCCTTATACAATATTTGCATCTCTGTCTTCTACTGAAACAAACAGTGATTAATATAAGAACCTCTTGCTGGTGGCATTGTCATTTCAGCACTTACAATATTAATAAAACAAAAATATTTATTGTTTCAGTCTTGTAAATTAAGAACAAAGAAGGTTTTTTACTCATTCCATTCATGAGAATTAAAACTGTGACCTAGACCCTGAAAATCATGTAAATACGTGGTTCTTTAATTAATTCAACAAAACAGCTCATAATTCCCAAATGTATAAACGATGGAAATGTCTAAATCCTTACAAACGAAGGCCTGTCACTACAGTTGCTAAGAAACAATTTCAGCTGAAAGCTGCAGACAGACAAAGCTGAGCAAAGACAGCCTTGAATTCAACCCTATTAAAACCTTGAAATGAGCAGTTTTTCAAGTTATTTTGAAGGCTGTTTCAAATCAGCGAGATAAAAAAATATATGTATCTTTCCTTCTCTCCATATATACACATTGTACACTGCATATCCTTAAAGCTTTCTTTGGATTTCAGTCTATTCTGGATTTCATGCTCTTTAAAAAATGTTTTCTAAAATATTACTTCTCATTTGTAAGCTTGACTGTGCAATTTATTGAGAACTTCTCATCTGTTACTTCATTTTTATAAGTAGAAAACACGCATGCAGAGAAAATAGGGCACTGTTCTTCATACTGCAAAAACACAAGTTGCACTTTTATTTCCAAATGTACCTTTAAAATATTACAAATGATTTTCCATGAAAACACAATGGTTTGACATAAGGCACTAAGGCAGCACCATTATCTAATTTTACCTTTTAATTACTTACAGCTGTTCACAGTCACTTTACAGTATCAAAGTATAGCTTTAGCTGAAATCTTTACTTTCAGTAGTAAAGAGCTTATTTGTACTGCAGATCTCTGGAAATTTTTCATCACATTTGAAACATTCAACCTGAAACCTTCATAAAAATAGTTATACAGATTTTTGTTACATTGTAGTTTTTTTTTAAATGGAAAGAGACCCATGAAAAACAGTCTCTCTTATGTTAACACATTGAAAAGAGGCATTTTTTTTTCTGCATCATAAAAAAAAATCAAAAATAGTGCTTGTGAAACGGCTTTGAAAAAAATCTTGCTGAGTAGCAATTACATTTTCAAGCAGTTGGAATAAATGAGGTTTTGCCTCACAAGTTTAGAGAAAAGTAACGTGACTCACTGGTGCTTTGCTATTCCTGGGCTCACGTGCATAGGACAGCTCATAGATTTCATCTTCAGTGTAGTAAAGATCTAAAGATAGCTACAAAACACAACAAAAAGGTCAATATAAAGTTATCCTGTGTAACTCTCAAAGAGAGGGGCAGCAAATACATTTTAACTTTATAGGAAGGGTAAATAAAATATACTGAGATTTATAGACCCATTAAAGAACAGTTTCTCCAACATGTGAATTGTTAAGCTGTCTGCCATTTTCTACACTTTAAGCCACAGTGTCCAAAGCAGAATTAACATCAAATGGAGGACTGATAAAATGATCACTATAACACTGAAAGCTACTGATACCCAGCAAGACAAGAACACCCAGACTGGCTCAGTACCACCAGGTTTTCAGATCAGCCTCAGAACGTCACTTTTCTCAAGCAACACCGAATGGATGAATAAACACAACACAATAACTACGATGTGCATGTCTCACAGGAGTTAAAGAGTTTGTGCACCATAACTGAATGACAGCAGTGAAATTTTGTGTCTTTCCTATTCATCATTACTGTGATTAAAGCATTCCATCTCCTAATTTTTCTCCCCCAGTTCCTTTCCAGATATCTTGTGCTTACAGTACATCTGCACATGACCACATTTCTTCACATTTCATAAAAGGAGAATTTATTTGTGGTAATGTTCAACTTTAGAAATCAGCAATCACAGCAATAGAGTGAAAGAGCATTATGGTGGAAATGACCACACTAGTGGCTGGGTAGCACTACATTATGAATTACAATTATGAAACTGTTTGGCAATTTGCATGTCTAAAACTCTCTGTTAACAGTCCTGAAAATTGCTAATGTTGTAGCTAGTTGTGGCCTTTTGACATATAATTAGTGCCCAATCTCCAATCAACTCTTCAGGTTTTGCAACAGATAAGTTGGCAAACCAAACTATGGCGGCACTGCACCAGTTGTGTGCCAGTCTTTCGGAAGTCCCAGTCTCACACAGGTAATAAAAGTCCACATTCACCCCAGAGATGCTTAGATTAATATACATCTTCTTTTCTGTTTTTGTAAATTGTAAATCTTTCTGAAATGTTCCCATAAGTAACGAATCTCATTATTGTCGATTACCAAGGACAACCTTTTAGAAGACTGACTCTCGCCTTGTGGAATGATGGTTGCACTTTCAAAACCCTCTACAATAAGATGTATACAGCACATGCACATATGACATTTCCTTAAAAGGAAATTTTCATAAGAAATGAATGTACTAAGAGATCATGTACTAAACTAAAAAAATGTATAAAAAAGGACCTAGTTCTGTAAATTAATATTCCATCTACTCAACCACGTTTCAAGAAAGTGAAGAATTAATGTGTCTTGTTCTTGTCTTTTTCTGTGCATGAAAGAGTAAAGCTATGAAAGTCCTGAGTGGCAGATTATCTCACTAACCGTTAGCAAATGAACAAGGTCTTTATTGGCATCTAAGCGAGGAGCTAGCTGCTGAAGCTGGATGAGCTCATTGATATGGTTGTAAAGTGCCTGTAGCTTCTGCACATTGATCTTCCCATCTTCCACGTAGTCAGGCATGGCTTCATACACCGAGATGAGATCTTTAAGGTGAACGCCCAAAATTGGGATCTTGAATCCTGTGCACTCACTGTACGCACGCCTGTAGTTGTCGTAGTTTCTACACGATGACAGGAGCTCCGTCATTTCATTAAGCACCTTCAAAGAGAGATGAAATACATTGTCAGTAACTCCTAATCTGAATTTATTGATCAATTCGATTTCCCATCTAAAGGTGCAAACAACAAAGAGGAATGGGCAGAGTTACAAAGATGCTATTAAAATATTGAATGTAAAAAGAATGAAGCAGCAACTACACACCAGTCTGAATCTTTACCAGGTATTACAAAAGACATCATTCCATGTCCAAAGAACTTTACACAGACTCAGTGTAATATTCTAAAGTCTGCATAATATTGCCAGTATATTGCTCAGTTTTACCATTTGTCTATTTTATATGTCATTTAAGAACAATGTGGGACAGTATGGAGCATGGCAGATACTGTTGCTGCCTCACAGCTTGTAGGTCCTGGATTTTAATTAAAGACTTCTGTGAAGAGTGTGCATGCTCTCCTAGCATTTTCACTGGGTGCTCTGGCTTCCAAAGACTTGCTGACTACTGTAGGTAAATTTATGTCTATATTGTCCCTACATGACTATGCACTGCAAGAGACTGGCATCCCATCCTTACCAGGATTGGGCAGCTTTCTGATGATGACGGATAGGCACACAGTAAACTAGCAAATAGTAAAAGGGTGACTAAAAACATACACAGAATGCTGAATTCTCCTAAAAATGCTAAGAAAGTAATAAAGAACAGTCTAGCCAATATCTGTTTCTTGCAAAACATTTCAGTTACATGATTATGGATTTTATAATCTAAAGGCGTCATTAAATGTAAAGCTAACTTAGAAAGTTTCACATCATTTTACATCAAATAAAACTGGAGCCTGCACATTTTTATGTTGCAAATTGAAAACTCTTTTTCATAATTACCTTAGTGACCTCACTGGGTACATGTGAACTGGTTTCCTTTAATCTTGAGATAGAACTGTGGCAAAGCCCCCCTACTACAGCCATTAGTGTGTTAAAGTTCTGGAATTGATGCAGTTTCTGTGCAAGAAAAGTAACAAAACTGTAAACACAAGAACAAAGGATGTGACGCTTGTGTATCAAAACTTTTTTTTTCCAGGAAGTGATGTGTGCCTGTTTTCTACAAGAAAAACACCAGTTGTGTTAAAAAACAATTAAATTAAATTGAAATAATGCACATTCAAGCTTTGAATGTTAAGATTGTTAAGATTAGTGAATATCATACATTTAAAACTTTGTTCAGGACATTTTATTTTAAAATACTATTTCATTTGATCTAAAAATGCAAGGAACTTCCTAGCTCACAATGTAACATGCTGGTCAATGGCTGAAGCAGCTTGTTTTTAGTGGCTTTTTCAAAATAACATCTGTTTCACCTCTAGATGTTAAAATCATACAAATTTAACCTTAAATAATATCTGTATCCCGTATAAGCAGTCTGCTGTTATACAATTATCTTGAAAAATGTAATGCATTTTATTTTATGCATTTATCCTGAAACAAGTAGAAAAAAGACCTGTGCTCTTTGATCAGATTAGTATGCCATCGTAATTGAAAGAGCCCATTAATTTCAGATTTTCACTCCTTCACAAAGGAGAAAACAGTAAACACAATGAACACTTTCCCGATTAAGGAAGGTGTTTGAATTTAAATCATACAAACCTTTCAAAGTCAGTGTATATAAGGTCTTTATAGAATTTGGAAAGATGCAACAGTAAGAGTTAGTTATCTCTTCGTATCTTTAGTCTATCAAAGGAAAATAGCCAAATATTGTTTACCTATATACTTTTTTGTCAAATTAATCCATTAGCGTATGTCCCGACTTGGTCAATACTCAAAGAAGCTGTTTTTGTAATTCTCTCTTTTTTTTTGGACAGATTTCTTTGATGCTGTAAAAGCATTATTACTAAGCACTTCAAAGTCATTATAATCTCACCAGGAGTGTTCCATGCTTTTAATGTGCAGCAGATGAATATTGTATTTTGCACTGACAACATGAGTCATTACAAGCAAGTTCTAGTGTCTTAAAGCTGATGTAATATATGTGCACACCTACACAACATTTGTAAGAGAAAACATGAGGGATATCTAAATTTTGAAATGGTAAATGTCAAGCAAGGAAGAAGGAAGTAAAGGCTGAATCCCATCAAAACTGCCATTGTTCTAAACTGAACAATGCCAGTTCTGAGGGGTTTCAGTCTTTCAAGAAAAAAACAAAAGCTTGTTTTGTACATGAAGACAGAAAGAAAAGCACTAACTGGAGGCGCAACGAGGAGAACGGCATTTTCTTCTTCTTCTCCTACCTGAGCAACATGAATAAACTTGGTGAACACTTCAGCACGGAGCTGTGGAGTGGGCCTGCTCAGAACCATCAGCTGGACCCACTGTGAGATGCCATTACACAGGGCTATTGAGCGCTCCATCGTTGGGTTCTCCTTCATGCAGCCATTGACAATGTAATTCTGGTAGTCTGCAAACTGTCACATCAAAGACCATGGTGGTAAGGGAGGTTTACTGTCCTAAGCAAGTCATTTTAGACACTTATAACATACAGCATGTGGAAACTCTTTATTATATTCTTTATCATATGAAATGCAGAATCTTTTGCACATTTACAAACTTGCTGCAGGCATGTTCACTGAAGCTATTATGAAGCACAGTGAAATATCACAACATTTTTGTTTGGTGTCCTAGAAAACTGTGTACTTTACACAAACACAAATAGAACACTTTTACGGTAAGCTGTCTTCATCTAAAAATTATTTTAAATTCCGGAAACTCAAACCACGTTCCTAAAGGGAGCTACAACATACAATAACTGTGCCATTTCCACTGAGGGCTTAGTGATAAACGGTCAAAAGATTTCAGATACACACACGTAAGAACTGCAGTAATACTGAAAGACGTTAGCAGGCTTTTCAGTAGTACTCACTGATATCCTACGGAATGACTTGAACTCAAGATAAGTGAGGTGCTCAGCTAATTCCTCAGGCTCCAGGTGATCAAAGAGCAGAGACACTTTCCTTTTCTTACTGCTGTTTGCCTTTATTCTCTGAGTGATCTTCCGGGACCATTCTCTGTCATTTCTGAAGACAAGAAATGAAATTGGTGAATGGAAGTTTGTCCAATCTTTCATAACATCAACATTATGTTATGGAGATTGTATTTGATATTGGCAAAGATGCAATTTACATATACAGGATAAATACGTATTGAGTAATGGATATGAACAGCTCACAATAATCTTAAAGGTTCTGATGTAAACCATTCATTTGTGCTTAACAGGAGAAACTTGGGAATATAAGACTAAATGCCAACCATATATAAAGTCTTCATAATATCTCTTAAACCACTTGTCCATTGATTCTGTTTTTATATACCATGTAATTGAAGATTCTACTTTCTTAGGTGTATTAAGGTACTTAATAAGTACCTTATAAGCATGCCTTAGGATAAATACCACCATTTAGAACTACTGCATATGAGTCTAGTACTGTACTGTTTCTATCACTATTCTTCTACTGTATGACAACATAATTTGAGAAAAGTTACAAGTGAGAGGTGGCCACACAGCCATTTTAGCCCTTCTGGTAGTTTGTAGTTACAGTAATTGATCCAAGGATCTCTTCTGGCTGTTTCTTGCAGGAAACCAGGGTACTTGCTTCATCAGCATGGCAGGGTTGCTTGTACCAGACACGCGCAACACTTGGAACAAGCTACCTGGCTCAGGCTCAGGTTCATGATTTGATGGGATGTGTTGGATGTTGAAAAAATGCCAGGGGTGGGTTTGAAAACAAATGATTTATCTAAAAAAAGCTCTGCATTTGTCAGTTTGAAGACACCAAAGGGATCATCATGCAAAGGTTCAGATGTCGGAGGAGGCGGAGGGAATCAATATAATTGTGAGTGTAGATCATTTCAGTAATTCTTGTTATCATTTGAGATTGAAGCAAATACCGCGGCACACAACCATTTTCAAATGTGTTCTCTTTAGGGGACATTTCCACATATTATTAAAAAGTGCTAATTTTTATTAAAAAGTCAGCTCTTCTCTCAGTTTTTTAGTTTGCAAGATCAAAAACACAGAAGAATTACTCTCCAACCTAGAAAAAGTCATTCACTCAAGCTGCCAAACAGCTTTAAAGGGGAAAACAAATCTCTTTCCATAGTGATGACTCAATGGGTAGTATAAGGTACTCATAACTCGCACCATCATCTAGCAGTTAAAGCCTGTGATTGCAGTGCAGGCCAGCCCACGACTGGTACTTGTAGTAATTCATCACAGATAGAAAAATAAAAAAAGGTTATACTCCAGAAAGGTTGACATTTTTCTCAGCTACAGTTTCAACTAGGAAAAGGCTAGAGGACGTTTTAACATTAAAAGAGTCTCTATATGTGTTATGTTTAATTATGCCAGAGGATGCACTATTAACACAATCATACCGGATGTCTGCGTACATTTTTGGTAAACAGCAGCCCTCACGGTCCACCACATTTCTTAGCCAGCACACAAACCTGGTCTGTTCAGGGAGCTCTCTGTGGGGTAACACACGCCCACTGTACACCATCCAACTCCTTCAGATCGTAGGGCTCACTTCTGCATGACTCATTCATGGCTTCTTGTGAACCGTAACCAACAGAAATACCTGTTGGCTTCTGTGACTCGCCGTGTTGCACGGTTCAAAATATTCCATGCCCACTTTTGCTACTGTATATATAAAATGCTAGAATTTTGAAATCAGTTTGTTTCATGTGTTGTAATTCACCACGAGTGATCAGACAGCAATTTATTTAAAGTAATGAATAATATCACAAACATAAAAGACGTCAGGGCTGTTAAATGAAACTAATTTTGATTAGGCAACTCTTATCTAAGATGTAATACTTACATCTGTGTTGTATCAACCAGACGGCAATGCTTTTCCTGGCCTCGCTCTCGGACCAGTTCCTGAAATTGTTCCATGGTGTCGGCGAGGTCTGTGTCTAATCGAAACATTATCCATAATTCTGTAATCCAGTACCTGAACAATTAAAATATATATATATAGATATGAAAGATGACTTTATTTAATCACACAGACACAGAGAAATAATAAAAGATTATGAAAATGCCCTCAAATCCATCTCATTTTTCATGTGAATTTCACATATACAATATAATACTTTAAGACTCTACTTTTTTTTATAAACTTGAGGATTTTAAAAAATGAATAATATCACAAACATAAAAGAGTCTGTTGTTAAATAAAGAAAATGTATGCATCTAAGAAAGACTGAATATTGACACACAATTCAGTTGCATAAGGTAAGCAATAGTCCTTCTCAGACAGTCAATGGATTTTAACAATTCTATTTCTACAGTTACCTACATGGAATGTCTTTAGAAATGTAGATTATTCTCAAGACAAATTCAGGTTCTGAGAGCTATTCAGTGGGCTTCAAAGTAACTGAACATGACATTTAAACATTTCAACAGACCTAATTAAAAATAGTACTTTGGGTAGTGGTTTCTGGAATTGATTTTTTAAGAACAATCTGCTTTTTATTTAAGTAAATTCAGCTAGTGCAGTTCTGGTGCACAAGACGGTTCCTCTCAGAGCTGAAGGTTCTACAGAAGTCCCTATGGGACACAGAAATAGTTCAACAGAAGGCAAACACTTCACAGCTGACTAGCATCAGAGTCTGACTCATACTGACATTTTTACATGAGCATTTGTTTTTTAAAGAAGTTTCCCAGAAAACAACTTTGTGAAAAAAAACAATGCTGGTGACAATCATGAAGATAAGTAAATAAAACAAATTCCCCCATTTTAAATTGAAGTCTTTTTAAAAAAGAAATCTCATGGAAAAACCAAGTTCCTGAATGATTTCTGTCTGGGGGATTAATGTTATGTCCTGTGGTAATGTAATCCTACAGTATCTCTGAAAAAAAACGATATTCTACCTATTCTACCTGAATTTATCTGAAATTGGTTCAAGTTGCTTATTTTGCTGCAAACCTACTAAGATTTTCCACAGTTGACTGGGGCAGAGTAAGGTTCTCAGATGCATAGGATTAACTTTACCTTATTAGATAACAGATCTTCAGGCAATCCAGAGATCTTTCATTTTCCAAAGCATTTTTGTAAGTAGACCGCTGTTAAGGAAAACTCTGTTATTAATTGGACTGAATTCAAGATATTCCTTTAAAAAACAGAAGGCCTTGCTTGTCTGTTAGTTTCCTCACTATACTTCACTGCAGGTGATTGCTTGTATTAAAAGACTAGTTTTTGTTATAGTCCTGGCCTGGTTTCAGGTTTCTTTCCGCATGTGAAATAGTTCCATATTTTAATATTTTTAAAAATCACTTGAATTTTAAGCGATATAACTAAGAATGTTTTTACCAACTGCACTTATAGAGCACTCCATCATTGGGAAAAAAATATACAAGTATCTTTGCCAATTTAATCAGTATTTTTAGGAACTATGTAACAATTGATCAATTCTATTCATGCTTAATTTGGTAGCATGAACAAAATACTAAAGTTTCTTCCTTTCTGTGTGACCTAATTACTTATGAAGCTTTACTGTCTCCAGCAATAGTGAATAAGCCCCATGTTACAAAGACCAGTTCTACTAAGTGTTATTTTTGGTTTATGAAAATGGTACAACAGGAATTCTTTTTATTTTCGTCACCTTTCAAAAACCCCTAAAAGTGTTCACTATGTGGGGATTTCCACACACAGGAAGATAAACAACAATGCAAACAAAATACTTCCAAGAGATGAAAGACAATGCAGTTAGCAGATGACATTGCTATCAATTAGATTGCTGCATACTGCACTGATGTTTCTTGAACAAGGGATTTTCAGGTTGGTGTAATCACATATTTCTGATCAACTTGCCATAACATACAAAACTAACACAAGACTGTTTCTGTCATCTTGGACAGGAGTGTATTTTCATTAAATACAATATCTAATAGAATATTTGATATGAACATTTAATGAAACATTATGATGAACTGTGAACTGTGGGCATTATATTGATTAAATCACAATCTACAGATGAATGGATGTGGTTAAATGTATGCTGATAAGTAGATACCTTTTCAAAAAGGTATAATATTTGATGTTGTGTTAATTAGAATAAAAGAGAATTCCAATTAGAAGAGAAGAGAATGACAAGCTTTTTCTAAAACTTTATTAATATGACCCCCTCTTAAATGGCTGGTTAATCATAATTCACAACTTTAAAGTTTTTATTCCTAGATGCAAGATCTTTAAACTCGGGTTCTCACTCAGTTAATTTCATTATCATTATCATGAACCTACTACCGAAAGTTAAATAAGGCAGTACAATCCTTGCTATCCTAGTCCAAAGTAGAATGTGATCAGTTATTTTGCAGTGATACATATAAAACCTCCATCCTGGAAATCATATCTGTCAGCAAGGCTCTACAGTATGTACACACAGACATTTTACATTTATTTCTTCATGGACTAAATTAACAGCTTCTTGAGAGTCATCACTTTCTGGAGCAAGTACTGCTCAATAATGGATTTGTTTCAAGCATAAAACAGCCCTTGATACTCAAAACCAATTTTTCACGTAAAAACTAATGCACTTTAAAACAACTTATTAAATGAGCATTACACCAATAATCTACAGCTGTTGTAAATATGTTGTATGGTTATTAATAAATCACATGTGCTGCAATCTCAATAGCTTTCTCTTTTTCTTTAAAATGCGTGAGAAGTTACAGTTTCAGCAACTCAAAGACCACTCAAAAGGTTACAAGTCCACCCACACTGAAGTGGCTCATTATAAATGCCCAAATTTGACCCACCGTGCAAAACAAACTATAATAATAATGACACCACTCTTTCATTCTGTGTAGAATACAGGGCTGTTAGAAATTAGCATGATTAGATGCGCATAAAGAGACTAACTGCGTCATAAGTGACGAAGTGGCCCCAGCCCACAGAAATCCTGACAGAAGGAGTACTAAAAATAAAACGTATTAACAGGTCTAGAGCTGTATGGTGATCTCCACCACACTTTAGAATGTTTGATGTTACTTTTTCTGCTTATTTTTTTACAAAATTAAAAATAAGTGCAAGGACAAAAAAGGAAGCTTTATTTTTGGGCCAGACATCTTGAGAACACCTCATTAGTCTGCAGGAGCTGTGCAGAATTGAAGAGTTCTGGCCCAACATTATGAACTAATTCAAGTAGAGGTTCTGATCATAAAACTGCACAGGCGTCTGGTCAATTCTGTTGTGATTTGGTTTGCTTCTATTTCAGTACCCAAGGTGAGAATTGCTTGTTTTCAAGACTGCGCAAGCAGAATCTGGTCAATTTTGTTGTGATTTGGTTGGATTCTATTTCAGTGCTCGAGGTGAGAATTGCTTGTTTACAGTTTTCAGGGTGGGCAAGGAGGGTGTTACTAATCAATCAGCAAGTGCAAAGGCACAGAATACATGTAAAATGTCACATTCAATATCTACAGTATCTGACACAATGCACTGGGAGATATTTGTTTCAGAATAAAAATTAAGAATTACAAACCAATCTCAGCATTTACACCTAAATGGTGTGCTGTATATACTTGCATGAAAAGGATATAGTGTGATGAGTTTCTCCAAGAGCTCAGACGATGACATGAGGAGTCGGTGCATAGTCAGTGTGATCTGCAGGAGGTGACCACTTCGACACAGGCTCCCCTCTGCGTCTAAAAGGAATCAAAATGGTTTTTAAAAAAACAAAATGGATATCATTCCTTCAGATGTAACCTGCTCCGTTCTGTCCTGTCATTGCCCTAGATCTTTCTAGTTAGCATCAGAAAGCCACCTTTCACCAGCAACATCCAAGGCCTGGCACCTGCAGGCTGGAATAAAAAAAACAGATCGAAATAAAGACCACCATTATTGGTTATTTTATAGGAATTTTAGATTGACACTGACCAAATATGGGACTGCCGAAAATAAGCTATAATGAAAGAGAGGTGAGCCATAGTGTGATGGAATAGCAAAATTCCATGATTTGGAATGGAAAGATTCCTCTTCTTCAGAAACTGCTGTACATTTTAAATTTAATTTCAAATTTTTATTTAACTAGTTATTCTTGCATGTTACACAATTATGGTTGTTATTGGAAAATTTGTCATGTATAATGAGAATTTGCTGTACATTTGACACCAATCCAAATAGCCAGAAAAAATGGAATGTGCCACTTTTTTTACACGAGTCATACAATCACTGATAAACCTTTGTGAGGAAAAGGAAGCAAGGGAGGAAGAGCCATACATAGCCGACAACAGACAAACTATGTAGACAAGAATTTGCTCCAGGAAAGAGAAGCTACAGAAGGACCTTGTCTTGACTAAACCCCCTTGCAGACATACTGATTAAAATGGGCGTGTTCGCACAGTCAACTAGCATTCCATTCCATCACACTACCAATCAGACTCCTTGAAAGATCAAGGCTGCAAGACTACTGCATTAATTTTATGATCACCAAAACAAAAGATTTCAAGGGACACCTTTAAAAGACTACTATCTGCTTATTCTGGCTTTGGATGAACCTTCAGCGTTGCTTTATATGAACAAACTTGCTGGATGCTAGAATTCTAATTGACATCATTTTCCTCATTCACGTACAAATACATCTCTCTAAACTCACTGAAGAGGCTACCTGACAACATGCATTGATGCCCAAGTGCTAATAATTTAAAGGGCCGTCTGCTGAAATAAAAAGCGAATAAGAATATAAAGGTCTGATAATTTCACAGTCCAGCAACAGTGCAAGTGGTTTATCTCTAAAATTCATCTGGACAGGGTTCAGACCATAAACTTAACACAGAGGAGCATAAACCTAATACTTAGAAAAATGTATTATAATTAGAAAAGTGATGTACTATGATGCTGGAAATAGGCATTTTAATACAACATTAAACTGTTTCAGCATTATATCTCAATGAACTGTATCTAACAACAGGCGTGTGCTGTCTTAATTATTATCACAGACATTCCAAAAAAAATTAATGTAATGTGCATTCACCAGATGATAATCCTTTTCTGCACTGTTAACGACAAAAGCCTTTTTTCAGTGCGTCATTCACCAAAAACACAAAGAAAATGAAAAGGAGGTTGGCGTCACAGTAATATCCAGATAACAAAGGGTTTTGTGTTAATACAGTTAATTAAAAACCTAAGAAATGCAACAATGAAGAATCATGGTCAGAAAACATCTTCAAGAAAAGCGTTTTTTGTCAGTACAGTTAAAGCCAACTATTAAAATGTAGTACAAACCCAAAACAACTTACTAATAGCAGTAAGAAAGTTCAAAGGTTACATGTGGTATGGTATATACAGTATGATGAATGGCTGGTAGATGCCCCTACATAATGTTGGCAGTAGCTTCTGTTTACATGTACATGTACAGTTTAACAGCAACTGTCAGGAAAGTAATGTTATTTGGTTGTGATAGCAACTATCTAACTATTCATTGCATCGCGGGACTCCTCAATCAGAACATAATATGGCAATACAGTAGGCCAGTGAATGGCTTCGATGAGCATTATCATGTTGATAGGTTAAGGAATTATGCAGACATCGGATGATTGGAGCATTGGAAGTTAACCTTTTAGAGGCCTGCACCACCTACAGTAATACATGGCCACCCCACACCCCCTAAGAAAACAATCAGTTATCAATTTTGATTGCGCTTGTAGGCTGTTTAATGGTTTGCTAAAGATACCGTATAATACATCAAATCAATCGTTTATTACAAATTACATTTGGTTTCCTCATTACAATTTGGAATTCAGTATTTCCAAAACTAAGAACCAATAAACATTTCAATTCACAAAGCAATATTTTGACAATTTAATTAGGGGAAATTTGAAGTTTTGAGTAGATTATGTGGCAGAACAATAGTTACAGCACAAGCAACAGAAAGATCTGCACCTGGAAGAACAGGAGCAAACTGAGCAGAAATATTAACACTGCGTTGACCAGTGACAGGTAGTAGTCTGGCATTTGCAACTTTGTTTGTTCCAGTTTGTTCCACCTATAAAAAAAAAAACATACTGACCAAAACGTATATAAAATGACGGGGCATTGCATATGTATTGTCTTTCTTCATTTGTCATGGTGACGTCATGTTTGAAGTATATTAGGTGGCCTCTATGTTTAAATTATACTGTACACTCCCGCACCCCAGGAGGTGTGGGCATCTAGTTTAAGAACCCCTGCCTAAGAGGAATCCTACTATGCAGTTACAATGATTAACTAGATATAAGTCAATCATAGGTATGACTTCTCAGATGGTATGTAGCATTTGCAGTCTAGTAATCTAGATGGATGGATCCTGAATGTCCCAACTTGTGGCTATACATTGCAATGTTACTTGCCAGAAACATTTCCAGGAAATGCCTCTTTTGCAGACAGCATGGTGGCACAGTAGTTAGCACTGTTCACAGTGCTGGGGCCCTAGGTTCAATTCCAGACGTGGTGTACTATTTGCATGGAGTTTGTACAGTATGCTCTCTTGTGTTCACACAGGTTTTTGCTCTGGATTCCTCCCACAGTCCTTACATACTGGTAAGTTAATTGGCTTCTGGGAAAATTGGTGTGTGTCCATGTACTGTAAGTGAACCTGTGAGCCTTTAAAGGTTTAAGAGTATCAGCTGTGCACAAACATACTCACATGTGCATTTTTAACCATGCATATGTTGCCACAATTTTGTCATTCCCTGCTCCCTTATTAGAAAGTAATAAGAAGGGAAAAAAGGAATGTTTTACAGGTGTACCACAAATTCTTATAATATCATACTTGAAAAGTGAAAAATATATTAATATAATTGAATAAATAATCAGGAGGGATGGGTACTGTATATGGGTTTTTCCAATTCTGAAGTGTTGCAGTACATACAGTATGTTTTCAAGCTAAGCATTTGTGCAAAATATACCTTTATTTTGTTGCTTATTTTATCTCATCACAGATCTTCATCACCAGAGCTTAAAAAAAATCAATGCAGCACAAACTTCAAGTGGAATTAAACAACCACAATAACACTGTTTCCTGCTTCCTGCTTCCTCAAACATGCTAAACACTTCTTATGAATTCTGTTTGTTCAGCAAGAATGACAGATAAGATACACATGAACATAACGAAAGGAACTTCTTAAAAAACGAGTGCCAAATTCTAAAGCCACAGATAAAGAAATAACCTATTGTACATATTTGTTTCAGACACAGCTCGGGTTTATCATACAATGCTAATCAGTTTTAAATAAAGACTTCAGATAAGATTTTCATTGAATCTAAAACACACAAAATTTCAATAGTATAAAAGGGTACCATAGTATATTTAATTCAAATGATTGCCGTGCCTAAAGTGTCCTTTTAAAATAATCCAGCGGACATGATAATCTCTTATAAATAACAGAGTTCATATTATTCCAGGTTCCATGTTATACCCTTCCCCCAAATCAGAACAATAATTTCTTATCAACCTATTGACACACTCCTTGTGCTAGATCAATGAAGATCATTTGCCAGTAACCTCTAACTCATTTTTTGCCTACACCGAGTTCAAAGCATCAACCGCAGAACTAAGGAATCTAAAGGAAGGCAGAGGCAGTCGTCACCAATAACAATGTAAGATGAGACACACCTGGCAGCATGAAAAGTTGCTTTTAACGTCACAGCTAATAAATAACCTGACTATTAGCTGAAAATCTAGGACATCCAATCAACCCCAGCACATGTATCCAGTTAACACCATTACAGCTTCTTGCTCCTGGGTCAATTAAAAGAAATGCCTGGCCTCCTGAATGATCTGCCTGCTCAGCTTTCAACATTGCTTGTGAAATCCACAGCCAATAGAGACCAAATCTCTTGATTCTTTCAAAACATTGATTTAATTTATCGACATATAGCATGAAAAGGAACGAGAGGTAAAACAAGATAGTGCTCTAGTGTATTAGAAATCTTTATACTGTACAACTTTAACCACAGAAAAGTGCAGATTGAAAAGCCATGTAATTAGAGACATTCTAAGCGCCACACTAAACATAATGCGTATTAACCTGTGTACTTGCATATTTATTAATGTCAGTGGCCTTCTATTGGGATTATTTGGTTCAAGACCACAAGACCTGCCACTTAGAGAACACTTTTCACTTATTTGGCTTTAACAATAATTAAGTTGCTAAATTTGTTGGAAAATTAAAGTGCTGTATCTAAATAAAAAACATTAATTCCTTTCTCACATATAAATATCCTGCTTATGTTGACAGCAAAGGCTTGCAGATTTCTTGTGGAGAAAATATGCTACCCATTCATCCTTCATATATGAAATTGTATGGTACCTGCACAGACCTAGATCAGACATATCTCTGAATTTATTTACCTAAAATAACTTCAGATAGTTCAAGACTACTGCTAATGTGGTCTCGTGAAACCAGCAGTTTAGTGTTATAATGTAAATGTACATTACATATTTGTTGTAGTGCAACACAAAGTTTTAGAGTCCATTTCCAGTAATTTAAATTAAATAGCTTTTCAATGGTTCAGCTTCTTAACTCGCAAACTCCAAAAATGTAATTCTTTCATTCTAACAACTGCAAATGTGTGCTATATACACATATACAACACAATATACACTGTATTTCTTTTAGAATTTCACAATTGCTTTACAGATGTTTTACAAAATGATTACTTTAGGTATCATAGGATTTAAAACTCACCAATTTAGACATGCAGGTACATTTTCTTCAGAGATGGATATAATGTCTGTACTCAAGACCTTTCTTCAATCTGATCCTTGCATCAGTTCATTTATCGGTATCCATACAAGGACAAGCAACTTGGTTTTTAGTAGTACCTAATCCTATGGTACAAAAAGTAACAAACTTTGCCTCCAACTCTCAGCTGCCCTCTTAATGGACATCACTCATCATCATATCCCAGAGACTCAGGAAGATAAAGGATGTGGTTTTAGTTGTAAATTATGAGCCAACTATCACTATTCATCCAATGAAATGCTTTTTTTTTTTGTTTTGACTGGCCTTCAAACAGGAGTTTATGTGGTTTAAGTCATAAAAATGTACACATAGACACTATCTGATGTTCTTCTTCCTGTGGTCCATAGTTTATTTCTGGACTGTCATATGTAATTGTAACTAAAAATTACATTTTCCTTTAAAAAAAAACTACCTACAGTATGACCCACTTCCTCACCTATTGCCCACACCGAAACTAGTGTTAATCTCCCCTTGTCCTAAGACTATGAAATGCTAGAATTCAATTCTTGTTAAAGTATGATTTATGGTTTTAATCATCATAAGTGCTGAGCTGATCTGAATTTCAAAAGAAAAAACTTTCATAATGGCTACAGGTATTTACAGTATGTGGACTAGATTGAAAAAGAAATTAGAAAATGGAACCAAAAACATGCTCCAGAGAAAGGAGATAATTTATCATGTACTATCCATTTTTCTATTTTTGGATTTTCGTAATGATCACTCTTTTCTCTCTCCATTATGTTGTACTGGGGAAACTAATGGCCCAGATCTTGTGGCAATACGTTAGAGATGGACGAAGTGGATCCCTTCCAACATATTGTAACGAATACGTCCCTGCGCATAACAGGGATCTTGGCCGCCTGGGCTGAACAAGGTCTTCTTTAGCTCGGCCGGCAGGACCCCTGTTGAGCGACGCCGAAGACCTGAGTTCGAGCCCGTGCGGTGAAGGACGAACTGGGGCGGGGAACGGCGAGGACACAAGCCCAAGAACCCAAATCTGTTACAATATAAAGTGCTATGAGATTCTTTGGGGTGAAAGTAATAATCACGTGCATTTATATAGTGCATATTACTATTATATTACTGAAAGGGTGTAATCACCAGCTATCCCATCCCAGCTAATTCAGTTCAGTGACAGATATTCCAGGCCACATTCACCAAATGGCTATACAGCTACATCCTATAATAGATGGCATCTTTTAGTGAATAAACCACACAGAAGCATCTATTTGTGTAGTTTTGTAATGCACTTTTCTGAGCATTTATAAATTACCACACGGTAGAAAAATTGGATAGCACGGTATCAGTTGAAAAAATTTCATAAAGTCACAAATCATGGGGCTTAAATAATAATCTTTACCAACGATTTACTATTCACTTTGGCAGAAATCATCCAAATTGAAAACAATAAAGCTATGAGTTGTTTAAAACAAGTGTTTTTTAAAGGCATACAAAGCTATGGGTTTTATTTATATCTGTGGTGATAAAAAAGCTTTTCTGTTCGTCTCACTCCTTGATAGCAGGCCTCCCTTGAGTGTGGTACCAGATAATTCACACTGTGATATGGAAAACCGTCATTCTTTCCATTTACACTCCAGTAATGAAAAACAAGCCAACAGCACATTACAAAGTCCAATCTACTTTGGATGCTGTTGTTTTTCTCTTTCATTTTCCCAGCTGAAACTGTCTAGACCACAAAAGAAACCAAAGAACTAGTAAAATATAGAAACTTAAAGTTCGGACAGGTTAGTATTTTTTCAATCTTTTTTTTTTAATTTAAAAAACAAAGTTAAAAAACTATGGAAAGCTGATTAATGAAATGCATTACATTGCAAAAAACATCATGAAGCTACTGAAAAAATAAAATAAAGCATATGTGGATTTAAAAGAATCCTACCTTGAATTTTGCTGTAAAAAGAAATATTCGTGACTGACCTTGCTGTCAAGTAATCTCATCGATTGACACAATGCTTGTTTCCATGGACTGATGTTTATATCTGTACCCTTGAAACAAAGGCTTAGTATTGCAACTAAGAAACAAACTGCAAACATTTCTCATGTGCAAAGGTTGTACACAGGAGGTTGCATTGCAGGAATGGTTATGCCGGCATACATTTTGGACACTTAAAACTGTCACAGAGAACAATGTAGTGATCACAACTTCCCAGCACCATGTAAGCAATTATGCAGTACATTAAATGGCTGTACTGTTACTCCTGGGAGCAGTTTTTGTTAGTTTTCTTCAGGAAGAAAGTTAAGTATAAACATAAATGTCTCTGTACTCATTGTTGCATCAGCTTTATTGAAGCAACGTCATAGTAAACCAAAAATAAAAGGGCAAGAAATTTACAGTAAAGTGCACAGATTGCTGTACAGTGTGTGCAATGGCTGTCTAGATAATATGTAATTACTGATAAGGTCTTGGACTGTTGGTTCTTACAGTATCTAAACAAAGAAAAGTCTATTAAATAGAGTAATAAATCATTTTTCTATAGAGCATGAATTGAACCTGCTATTTTTGTGGTCTTGTTTTTGCAACATATTACTGTTACAAATCCCCAAAGCTGTTCTCACATAACTTCTGAACCAAAACTTGTTCAAATGTAAGAAAATGGATGTCTTATGTGGCCCTTACTCTTAGTTACAATATTTTAATGGCTTTAATGGCAAGTTATTTTTAATCTTTTAAATAAATATAAAGAACATTAGTATGCTGAATGTCTTACGCTTGGGAATTTCTGCCTTATCTGAACTTATCCGGCATGTCCTCCTCTACACTCAAACATCTAGTCAAATTGTGCATGCCACTCCGAAGCATGGCAGGTGAAATTTAATAAACATGGTGTCGGACTGCTGCCTTTAAATCTTCAATGGTGCAGGTTTTCCCACAGGATAAAATCACACAACTGCAGGTCAATTAACACATGACAAGCAAAGTAGGTCAGGAAACTGAGGTTTGGAAGGAGGAAACCCTCACATCAGAAAGTCTTTCAGAAAGCCAGGGATCCGTCCTCTATAACTCCAATAATGTTTTTTCACAAGATTACAACAGAATTCTCTCCAACAGTAAGTCCCAGATAACCCGATTTTATTTATAAATAGAAGATTCCAGTTATGTTACACTCAATGGTTTGATGATATCCCATCTCTTTCTTTTTGTTTCCTGAAAAAAAATCTGTTCTTCATACACAAACCACTGTGAATTTATAATGGCCAAATGGAAAAAAAAAACACGTGGCAAAAAGCATGGCCTAGAACAGCAAAGATGAAAACATTCCCATAAGCAAATATCCCTTTGCGATTTCTAGAAATTTCTTGAGAAAAAATGTAATCGTGCAGAAAGAGAGGGGCACCACAAGGTCCGTGTTAATTTTGTTGATGACAGTTGTTGACGAAAAGCTCAACAAGCAGGAGAACAATACACATTACCTCTATAATCAGTGCAGATGGCACATCATCTTCAATCAATGTGGCACTTAGAGGCTCAGCAAAGGCAGAGGGGGAAAGGAGGGAGCTGTCTAAATAGTTAAGGCAGACTGAACTCCAGGTCAATAGACACAACGGCTTAATATCAACTTATTGCACAAGCATTGTGGGGAAGTAAAGTGTGTTCACATCACTGTGATCAAGACATAAAATTTACTAGCCAACAGGAAACAATGTAAAATGTTATTTTAAAAAGTTACATTTTATGAAAACTTAAATTAGATCTCTAAAACCGTAAATTAGAGGAAATCAAAAGACTGACAAAGTACTTCAAGGCTTTGATATTGTAAATGGCTAATTGGCTATAGAACTTGGCCTTCCAAGTGAACTTTTATATTTCAGGCTTATACATTGTTTAATGGAAACAATCATATTCCATCTACACCCTGAACATATCCTCCTACCTATATAGTAAACATATTTTGTGATTCACATTATCCATACAAGAAACCATCTGACCATGGCTCTGTTCTTGATGACAAAGTGAGATCAGTGGGCTGTGTGACAATGTTTAGGGGAAAAACTTAACTATCCTTCAACACAATTCACATCTGCAGCACAGCTAGAAATAGTGCAACACATCACCCCCTTTCTGCCCAAATGTTACTAGCTGAGGAAAAAGACATAAAAACACACAAACTGCAAAGTAATGGATTTGGCTCAAAAGGTCCACCCTAGGTTATGATAGTTATTTTACATACATTCATCAGCATCAAAAGCATCAGGCCTTGAATAACAACAACATGGTACCCTGCATACAGATGGATTTAATTAACCAAATCTGTCCACCTCTAGGTTAGAAACAGAAAAGTGATGCACCATGAATGTGGAATATGTTGTTAAGAATGATGATTTGAAAACATTTATCAAGCAATAACTAAATTAACAAAGAAATCTGTATATTGTCTCACTGAGTGCTCCTCCTTTTCATTTCTGAAAAAATCATTAGAATAGCCTTGCGGAGAATGTGCATAAAATGATTCAAAATGATATTGTGCTATTGTGCCATGTTCTTTACAGTATATAGGCAGCAATATAAAACTAAAATATAAATATGATGTTAATGATCATAGGATAATGCAGACATTACTTTCTAATTACAATAGGGATTTTTTTAAATGAAGTGTAGTCATATTAGAGCTTCAAATGGATGCCTCGCATTTTTGCAATTACATTACAGTTAAAATCTCAAACAGTTTTCTAGTTTCACATAAGATCTAAGCAGACTACACCTAAGTGTATGCTTTCAAGCAACTAAATTTAGTACATCTGCAGGTTTGATGTCACCCTCATTGCTCTACCTGGTGATAACCGCATTCTGTACAAACTAAAAACCACAGTCAGTGACTGTTTACAGCACAGAACCATGAGAAATGTTGGAGCCTCAGCAACAGCAAGAAGGAGATGTAAAATATACAACAGGAAAATGCTGTGTAGACATTTGCATTGTTAAAATGCCAGCTGCCATCACAGTTACTAAAAAGTAACTTATCTGCACCTGCCCTCCTCTGTTGAAAAACGTGTACCAGGGTACTACCAATTCCAGCCATAGATGCTTGGAATAATGGGTAAATCTCATGCCTAAGGACTAATGTAATAATTTTAATGAAGGCAGAAGAACTTTGATAAAAAAAAATGTAATTAAAGAAAAGGGAATATTGTACATTGAACACAACCACAGGCAAAAATACATGACACTAATATTGCACTGAAAAAGAGAAGAAGATTGCAGCAGAGAAAGCTTTTTTTTCAGTATTACAACACAAAAAGTAAAGTAAGGGGTCTAAGAAACCTTTAGACAACGAAAAGGAAATTGCTGATGTAGTCAAAGAATCCATTACTCAGGTGTTTACAAAGAAGAAATCAACATCATGCCTCAGGCTAAGGCATCATCACTGTATTACTAAAATTATATTAGCATAGAAGAGGCAGAAGAACTAAAAGTACTAAAACAAGTTGAAACAAATATCCAGGACCTGATGGTAATATGCAAATTGTACTTTAGGAAACAAAATGTGTACTCCATTGGTCACTAACAAGACATCACTCAAAATGGAGCAATATCCATTGACATAGAAAATTTGTAACAGATCCCATCCATAAAAAAGGCAAGAAAATTGCACCGAGTAATTACAGATCAATAAGTGTTACTTTCTTTACTCACGAGGCTATGGCGAGTATAAATAAATCTGGAGGACTGTTCGTACATCAGTAAGGTATAAGGGGATTTAAGAAACGTGGGTCTTGCTTCTTGCAATGTACTGATCAAGCAACAGAAGTATGGATGCAAACAGAGCATATGGAATGCTTTAATAAAGAGTTTTAGAAGGAAAAACAATTCTGTGAAAAGATTAATTCTAAAATATTAGGTGATAGGCATACATATCAATATTGTACATATTTTGGATTGTTTCATAGAAAACAAAGTAGAGTGCTTTGTTTTGGTGCACTACAACAAGACCTCATGTGGAGTATTGTGGGAGCCCAATTTGTATGCATTACTAATGTTGCTGCTCTGCAATCACTGCTGTGAAGAGCAACCTCCTACTGTACATTCACATACTGGCTTAAATGATAAGTACAGAACCTTTTAATCCTATTCTCCTCTGTTAAGCTTCAAAATCTTCAAAACTGACCCAACAGATGTCGACAAAATGAAGAGTGAAACAAATCAGTAGAAATTTGGTCAAAGGGCACTTGGAAAAAAGAACAGGAGGTACTTCTATCCCAGTATATTGTGGTAATCTGGATATATAGTACAGTAGCCAAACAAGCTAGATGAGCTGTTTGCAACTGGATATTCTACCTCCATATCTTCTTCCTTGTTAAAGCTTTTTCCTTGCTGTACTTGCCTCTAAAACAAAAGAGCACACCTGGTTTCATCACAGGGTGATTATAAACCCTTATTATTATTAAGGTGCTACATTATAAAGGCCCAATATTATAAATGTGCTATTAAAATGCCCTTTATCTGTGTGCCAGGACCCTTATTTCTTAGTTAATCTGCTCCATTGTGCACGTCCACATTCTGCATGGTTTTACTGAAAAACAAAGAAAGATATTTCCCTCCAAACAAAGAAAAGTCAGGCTATTACATACCACTTCTATCCACTTACAGAACATTCTCTTCATTGCCCTTACATACAGAAAGGGTGGAAATGACATCTACCTGAATTCAATGCACAATGCAATGAATCTATGGAACTCAAACAGTGTATAATGTCCATTTAGAATCTGTGCATCTCTTGACCATTGCTTAGACTGTACCTAGTAATTCGGTACCTAAGCTATCATAGCCACAACTGTATCTTATTTGTAGGGGATTTAATGAATGAGCTTCTGATGTGTTCCTAAATTATTCTTAATTTAGTAATTGCAGTGGCTTCATCTGCCAACTCAATTTTCTGTCAGGCCGTCTAATTTCCCCATGAATTTCCAAGTTGCCTACCTAATCAGCATATTTTGATAAATGCCACAGAGGAACATAGCAGCATGTCTCCAGTGCAAATCAGAACTCTCTGCAAGAGCATCAGGTTGCTCCAGGGACACTGCCCCTAAAAATGTATTTAAGCAATTTTCCTATACTGTTCAAAATATGCGTACCCACTTCTGCATATGTCTGATTTCTTATAGACTGAACTTACATTCTGTAAATGGCACAATAGAAAGAAATAGAAAATGTCAGATGCCTATCAATAGTTGAAGAGTACACATCTTCTCCTTTGAACTTTCTAAATCTTACAGTCCTATGATACTTGTGCTCTCTAGAAAATGGAGGTCCAGAAATAGTGAAAGTATTTTTGTCAACACAAAACTGTCCATCCAATCCACAGTTAAAAGACTGACACAGGTTTCTTTATGGATGAGCCCTCTTGAACTTGATAAAGATGATAGACTTCTCTAAGCTAAGAGCTTCAATCAGATTTTGATAATGTTTTTTTCCCCCCGTTTCCAAAGAAGTGATACTTGGTATTATTCTATTCCCAGTTGCATCCTGATTTTCTGATGAAATATCTACAGTATAACATAGCATTTACAGCAATCCTGACATATTGCAAATATTAAATAAAGTTGATACTTAAAGTGTAAAAAGGAAAGGTTTTATCCATTTATTAACTACAGACCTCTGAAACCCACAACACCGTATAAACTCTCACGACATTCTGAAATAGAACACAAGCACAATAGTGTTGAAGAAAAAAAGGTTAAGCTGCTTTATTTAGTTATGACTATTTTGCCTATAGTTACACTTAATCATATGTATACTGCAACAAAATCAAATAAGTTCAAAATATTTTGCTAATTTGTTCACATACAAAATCTCAAACAGTCTTTTTTATGGTTAAATGGAAATTAGAAACATCTGCATTAATCATTAAGATCCTAAGTCCCTTCAACACCAGGTGTAAATACTGTAAATCTATCACAATGACCTCCTATGCCATGGACAAGTAAGGTAGGCAAAAGTTCAGAATGTGTGCAATGAAGGGTTGTGATGTCAAACCATATTGATCGAAGCCTCAGAGAATTTCGTATTTCAAAGAGCAGCAATCTACTGAGGTACCTCATTTGGAGATCTGACATTTTATCTCTGCATGTATCGAACCGGGCACTGCATAATCCTTCAAATGGGCCCTGCGTACATTTTAACATTTAAAAGCTGCTAAACCCCAGGACCTCTGAGCTACATCTCTGATGTACTGAGGAGCAACTGGAGAGCTCTCTCTTCTGGCATCGAGTCTCTGGTGGATTTTATTTCAATTCTTTCTTTCGCAGCGATCCGATAATGCTGTCTGCTGATTGTGCTTGTATCCGTCGAAGAGTCATTTAAGAAACAAGACTTTGTTGATCAGAACGAAATCTCAACACTGATGAAAGTTAGACCAAATGCAATGTGCAGCACTCAGTTCTAACAATATTCTGGAAGGACAAAAATATATAGGCACTACATTGCAAAGTGGTCTGATATTGTTTACACTTTTTTTTCTGCTAAACAATGGCATTGTTTTAAAAGCTGTTTTACACAATACGCATTTAAAGCATTTCTTGTATATTCTTATAAGACGTTCATCATTATCCTTCTTGTTTAAAACTGGTCATTTCTCTTGAATAACAATCTTTTTTTTCCCACCTGACTAGCTACACAGCCATTATCTGTATATTATTACCCTCACAAATAAGTCTAATTACAAAAGATTATTGTAAATTCACTCAGCCTGATCCTTATGCTTTGTGCTTCTTTTTTATCAGTCATTTCACTCCATTTCCGTCTCCTAGCAACAGAAATTTAATGCATGCTTTTTCAAAGACTTAATCACTCTAAGTTTAGGAGTATTCTTGACAATGCTTTAGGAAAAAACATAATGTACTCTCAAATTATGTATTTGTCATTCAACCACCATTGGTCCTTTGACTTCAAATAGAAATAACCACTGCAAATATCAGGTGGTATTACTTTTAAGATGACTGTCTAGCACACCCAAGAATCATCAAATTAAGGTGTACTTACACCAAGATAATATTAGATTTACTGTACATATTTTAAATAAATACTATATAGAACTTTACCCAAAAAATTGTACCTCTATTATCACCCTCATCCTGCTATTACTACCTTAAAATATGGTCATATGTTACTAGGAACAGAAAAGTGAAAGTTGAGTTTTTCACCTCCAAATTGTTAAATTGGAAAATTGTTAATAAAAGTTTTATTTTGTGTGGAGTGTAGAGTAAAACATGACTGTGTAAATATCAGTTTGTTTTGCTACTGTCTAATAATAATTAGAATATACTTTAATTTCTGAAATAAAAAAAACCAAATCTGGTGTGCCACTTAACCACAACACCACTGAAAAGGTATACATGATCCAGGCAGGAAAATCCAAAACAAACCTACAATGAATGTGGTGAATCTTAAGATTAAGGCTGAGATGGCAAAAATGCACGGAAATGCACTCCAACAGGAATGTGACATTAATTTTAGATTTAAAAAAAAATCTGCAAATTATGGTATCTGCTTATTTTAGGAGACAAAACAATGTGAAATAAGTAGTTTAAATTGAGTCCTTTTTTCAGTTCTTATATACAGTGTATGTGTGTTTGTGTGAAGAAAAGGGAAAGCTGAATTTATCAGTTGGCTAAGACACTATTTATAAAGAAATTATACCAACTAGCTATTAATCTTGTAGCTTTGGGGAAAGCTTTTCCCTATCAGTTATTCTTATCTCCAAAGAGAGTCATGTTTCAAGTCTGTAAAAGTTTCAAGTGTGTAAAAAAATACATGACAGAAAGAGCCTTGTCTTTGTTTTGTAACAAGAACTTCATGCTTCACCAGTATAAAGAACTTCCTTCATGGTGTCACTTTTAAGACACATCAATGTGTAAATCCTTAGGAAACAGGAACACTTTACAGAGGAAGCATTTTATCTTTCATTTGCTATAACCTTTGTGACGAGAAGCTTCTAAAAGTGTAAAGCATAAAAATTAAAGTAAGACAGCTTTTAAAGAACAAAACTGAACTACTGCAGGTGTTTCCTGGAAAAAAAGGTCTGCAACTCATATCAAATCAACTGAGGTTTCAGTTTGTCACTTGTAACATCTTTTGAAGATCGTACTATGGCAAAACAAACATTTGAGTTTTTAAAGGTAAGAGATCTCTACTTGCATTGTTTGCCCCATAAGCCTAGTATTTAAAGAAAATACTAAATGTGTTCTCTCATAGTGATGGACACTTCTCTTAAGAGGAACATTTTTTTTAACCCAAACTTTAATATATTAAATGTTAGGTCAACTACATTACATGCGTACTTTTGATGACAATCTTTAAGATTATTTAAGTCCTACATAGTGTAATTGTTTGAGATATAAACTAGTTTTTCCTCACAAAAATCATTGAGGAAATAGTCTGAAGAGAATGTGCAAAAGATATTGTTTTAAAGTGCCCACAAAAACGAAAGAATGTTGACAGTCCAATCACAAACTCTGCAATACCTGTGGCACAGAAAGCAATAGCGACAGAGAATGATTATACAAACGTTCTTATAGAACATGTTTCTATAAGCAAACACATTAGAATCCGTCTTTAAGATCAGTCAGGTCCCCTAAACCAGCTCATCTTCGTGTATTAATATGCTGAAAGGCATTAAAAACACCACAATTAAGTACTGTAACAAAGGTCTAATGTTAGTTCGTAACATATGACATTCTTGCATAACAGTTAATGTTCTTGCAGCTGTAGTTAGTCACCAAGAATGGTTTTAGTACTGTGCACTAAATTTTAATCGGCAAGACTGATATTGATATATACATTACAATTTGTTATTACTAATACATTTTAATGTTTTTGATGGCTAAAAAACCGAAGGTCAAATACATTTTATTTTAAGAATAAAAACATATTGTTCAATATTTTTTCCATACTGTTCATTAAATAAGAATAGTAAAACACAGATAAATGAGACTTAGACTCTTGGTTAATGCTCAGGAATATATATATATGCCCACGTTTGTGGAAAATACATATTATTGGGGGGGGGTCGAAGAGGCCCAAAAAGTCCTTATCTGTTTTTATCCTAATTTGATTTTGAATCTCAGTAGCACTGTATTGCTGGCTGTACATGACTGTATGAGTGGGTACACAAATATACCTGCACACACACATTTGCATTAAACATACAAATACAAAATGTGTAACTGAAAGAATTCTAGATGCAGTATTACTTAATTTAAACAAGAAGACACACCCTTGTATGTCTTTCACTTGACATTACCTCTTTGGACAACACATGAAACAAAGCTCACTTACCAAATGACTGGATGCACGCTTCAATGAGCTCCTCCAAGCTGGCCCCCTTAGCCAAATGCCCCAGAGACATCATGACTTTGACCTGGTTGATCTGGGCCAGGCTGGGCCTGTTGACACGGTGACGATTAGGCCTCAGGTGAGGGGAGAACTTAGAGATGGCAGGACATCCTTGCAAGAGCCTCCTGAAAGAACAGAGGTAGGCAGGTGAGGCGAGAGAAGTGAGGGCGCACCACTTCAGCCGAAGCTCGCATGAGTGCACAGGGCTGGTCAGAGGATGGAAAAGACATGAAAGCAGACAGTGGGAGTTGGGCTGGTGGGAGCCATCACCTCCCACTGGCAAACCAACCAAACACAACAGTAGCTGTTAAAGGGACATCACATTTGCAAATCCAAGAAGCACACAGAGTCAAGAAAGATTGGTCAAAGACAATCACACTCTGCTTATGCACAGATTATGTTTTGTTTATTTTAAAACAAAATGAAGTCTGCTTTTTTTGGAAGTAAACTATGGACAAACATTGGCATTTACAAGCGTGGTCTATTATTGTTCATTCATATAATACTTTTTCTACTAGAAATAGTATGCCATTGTGAAATCAGTGTGAACATGGCTGTTTGTTTTCTTTATGTAACTGGGAAATTCAGATGTAGAATACATTATAATGAAAACATAATTAGCAGTAGTAGGCTGGGGGCAATATGGTGGTGAGCATTTCTACCCAACATGCTGAGACCCTGAGTTCAATTTCTAGGACTCTATCTGCGTGGAGTTGTGCAGTTCTCATGGGTTTCCTCCAGGTGCTCTTGGTTTCCTCCCACAGTCCAAAGAAATGCTGGTAGGATAATTGACTTCTAGGAAAAATGGCCCTGGTGTGACAATGTGTATGTTTGTGTCTGTGTGTGCCCTGCGATGGACTGGCATCCTGTCCAGTGTGTATCCTGCCTTGTGCCTGTTGCTTGCCAGGACAAAGCAGTTAGAAAATGGATGGGTGTATTTGTCTGATGCTTTTATTCAAAGTAAATTCCATTTGTCCCTATTACACACCTGAACATTTTACTGGCATAATCTGAATTAACTACAGTACCTTTTGGTCAACTGTACGACAGCAGTGTGCCCACCTAGGATTTGTACATGCTAGGGCTTGATATGTAGACTGTCCATTATAGAAATCATGAATCATTTATAACATTAGGTTTAACAGTAAGAAAGCGAAGTCACATAATTGATTTAAGTGTATCTAAAGCATTTGCATTAATAGCATGTGTTACTAATTCATAATTCCAACTGCAAATAAAACAGCAGTTCTACTTCATTGCTCTTACTTTCTTGTTCTGACCCCTTTTGTTTCTCACTCTCAAACATTGCCTAGAAAAAGGCAGACCTGTTAACTTGCTATTGTACCCATGAGGCAACATCCTCTCAAGTGAATGCAGTGCATTTATTTCCATGCATGCACTGAGCTTTTATATATATTTGTATCAGCTATCCTGGCATAGGGCATCTGTTAAATAGGTAATAAAAATGTAGGTGTTAAAATTACAGTATACCCACATTTAACCTTTGCAATGGACCCTATCTTGAATCATACTATGTGCACAACGAACAGGGCTACAAAACATGTTCTGTTGTGAACCACGTTTGTCTGGAGTTTCTTACTCAAGGACCTCATACGAGTGAGTCCTTATCCAACCCTCATCCATAACCAATTCATCCTACAGAGGACTGCAGTGATCTGCAGCCTAGACCAGCACACACAGGGCAGCAAGGCAAGACCACATCCCCGACAGGATGCCAGTCCGCAGCTGGGCACGTGCACACAGGGATGCTTTTGAGGTAACAATTAATCTAACTGGCTTGTGTTTGGAGGGTGCAAGGCTAAAGGACCTGCGAAAACCCACGCAAACAAAGGACATGCAAACGACACACAGAAGGAACCATAGGGCTGTGAAGAGGCAGAGTTTACCAAAAATGTTCAAAGAAATAGGGGATAATAGTGTATGTCAAGAAACCCAAGATATTCAGGGATCAATGCAGTATTCTCAATGAGAAAAATGGGGAAAAACACCTCACCAAGTGAACTGTGTGGCATTAAGATATATTGCTTGTCTGGAGAATGTAAACTGGTGTTTTTATAGACATTCCTTACTAATTATTTAGCAGAGAAAACAATGTACTGCACAATAGGAAGCACAATGCAGACAGAACCAATGTGAGGTTCCCCCATATCGCTTTGTCCATCGTGCTCATCCCTGCCTAAAGGAAGGACACACTTCAGTTTTAACAGCATGTTTCAACCCCTCTACCTCTTATCTGAATACCAACAAGTTGTTCCATATCGATGACATTTTCTGAGTTAAAACAGTAGCTGCCTGCAGATGGGATAGGACAACAAATGTCATTTTATTACCTTAGCTAAATCATAACCGATTTGCACACAAATTCACTCTCCAACTTAATAGCACAGCATCTGACAGAGATGCTGTATTTCAGATTGGTAATTATATGGATATCACTACTGTACTCTATTTGCTGTTGAATCATTAAAGATACTGTTGCAAATGTTTTACTATTATTATTGATGTTATTAAAAGGGTATAGACTTTTATAATTAATTTACTGTTATCCTTACAAACAGCTGTTTATGAATTCCAGCTGCACCAGGATAATGAAACTAAGGTAATGACTTAGTGACTACGGGTTTGCAATGGTCTTTTTCAACAGGTAAAAGATGTGTTCATTTGCACTTTATCTCATTTCCCCTGTTCTCCAAGACTGTCACCTCTGCCTTATTCTCTTATAACTGTCATTTACAGACACAAATACTTATAGCCTCTTTATTTCTCTGAAAACGATGAGGCTACTTGTCATTATTTTACACATATCTGATAGTACAAAAAGATGCAGCCCGTACAAAATTACTGGTGCATCTAAATTAAACAGAAAGGAATATGGTTCTAATTCATGTCAGCTCTTGTTATACAGCACCTAAACGCACATGTGACTTGGTCCTTTCCAAGCCACGATGGAATTAAATTTATTTTTTTTTAAACAAAAGAAAAAACAAAAATGATTCAAGGTATAAACCATTAGTATAGATGATGGGGAGCCTGCCAATACAAAACCATTAAACCTCATATTTAGCCATATAGAAAGATGTTTTAAAAATAGTTATTTAATAATTTAGTAAGGTGTTTACCTTAATCCTTAAAGGAGTGATTTATTCAACTGTGGCATTAGGAATTGCGGAACTAAACAATAATAACTTTCCTCCTTATTGACAAAAATGCATCCCTCCCAAATCCTGTTATTCTTTAGTAAATGATCGCTTTCACATATTGTATCTAGGATAACTGTTTCTACTAATTTATACTTATACAGTAGGCATGTGTAGCATATATACCTCTGGTTAAGTCTGAGTTTATCCAACCGTACCAAGTACTGTATAGCCGTTGTCAAGTTTTAGCGAGTTAAATATTAAGTACTGACTTCAGTCTGACGTTTAACTGTACTGCCAACTTAATCACCTGTTTTCTGCGTACGTAACAAGATAAGGTACTGTAAGTCTATCTTTAATAATTTGCTAAGTTCGTGAGACTTTCTTTGTTCGTAACCATGTCACCAACTTTTGGAGAATCCGCCAGTTTCCCTTCTTTGTTTACACGTCACAGTTTTTTATACATGTGCTATTTTTAAAAAGAGAGGAAACGCAGTTATAATTAACACAACTTAATTCTTTGTTAAAAACGAGGCACACCGCGATAATATCAAGATTACAATGTCCCTCAAGCTGCGTTTGCTTAATTATAACTATTTACCTTCAGAACTGGCAAGGTAATTGATGTCTCACGGAAAGCTCAAGAGAGACAAGGCAGTGCAACAAAACTTAGACTACGATTTATTTTAGCACGCACATCCGAACTTCATTAACTAAAAAAAGTTATTGGTGACTCACGTATTTTCTTTTTCTTTCCCGGTTGTTCCCATGGTGACACGGTCGCACTGGCTATTCCCTTTTGGCTTGTACCCCATGGTGAAATATTGGGCAGCAAGGGGCCCTACAAGACTGTCCATTTCAGCGCTACCTACTCCGCGCACATCATATCAGACTGTGTTCTCTGTTGGCTCCAGAGGAAATCATCGTTGTTCTGCCTCCTCGGTACTGAGGATAAACCGAATTAAGATGCATCGTGCTCTGCTAAGGAAGTGGGCGGGTACTCCTGACAGCTGTTTCAAATCACATTTTTTTTCAAGGTAAACTCTTCTTAGTGATCGAGGCGGTACTGTTTTGTAAGTTAACATCCTTTCCTAATAGAACTGCATGCTACAGTTAAAACGCAGTTTTAATTAAAGTTTTCTACCGTGTTACCCCTTTCAAACACAGTTGGTCCAATTGTATAAATCATTATACTGTATTATATTGAAAAATAATGGAATATGAACTTGTTTTTAGTTCTCAATTTCACAGATGTCATTTTCTAGTAGGGCAGGTGATCAATAAATCTTTTTTAACAAATTTTCTGTAAGTAATAAGGATCCACGTAAGAGCGAGCGTAAGAAATTTGCAAACCTAAAATATTGTTTTCTAATTATCTGTAGTTTACATAAATGCAAAATATCGTCTTCTAAATAAATTACATTCCGATTATTAACAAGGCTTTGAAAACTCCTTGAAGGCAATCAATGATGTTAATATATGATGGTAGTTAATAAAAATGGGTACGATAAAATGAGGCAACCTGATGTGTATTCTTTAATATTAAAACAGGTCGTTCACCCATTTTAAAACCTAGTTTATTTTCTGGACAAACAATGGAAGTCTGTATGTGGGATTTTACTTTTTAAAAACATGCACATAGGACTCACTTACTTCAGGGCCAATTTTTTCCAGAAGCCAATTAACCTACCAGTATGTTGCTGGGTCACTAAGACTCACAGTCTGTTTTTTTTAATATACTTCAAAACTTCCAAGGAATATACAAAAGAGAGCAGATCTTAATTCGAGTTTCAGAAAACATGCAAATGACAAAAGATAGTAGTGTCTCCATTGACCAGACAGCACATGTTCCAGCTTGTTTTCTTGATGTCAGAGGAAACCGGATGGAATCCACCTGGGGGAAAACCATCTGAACACAGAGGTACATACAAACTCCACAAAAAGAGCACCCCAGGTTCAGAACTGAACCCAGAACTACAGCTCTATGAGGCACCAGTGCTAACCACTGTCCCACTGTGCCTCCCATAATATATACCAATACATATTTAAAGTATTAATAATTATAAACTTTACATTTTGTATTGAGAGTCCTTATTGAGAGCAATTATTTGAAAAGTGGGATCCCCTGCTAGATAAAGTGAAGATATCTTTCACAAACAGTCTACAGAGAGAAAAGTCCTGGGTGTTTTCTAAGACTCAAGACTAATTTTCCAGGCAGCTTTTATCGGCTCTGTCATCACAACCTTTCACACTGCTTAGAGTTCATGTCAGGAAAGGTGGAGTCTTCTCTTCCCAATCTGTGTTCACCAAGTCTCACAGAGTTTGTTTTGAATACACTTCCAAACTTCCAAAGAAAAAAGCAATACAAAAGAGGGCAGATCTTAATTGACATTCCAGAAAACATGCAAATGATGAAAGATAGTGGTGTCTCCAGAGACCAGACAGCACATGTTCCAGCTTGATGTCTTTATCATGTGGGCTGTGTCCCATAGCAAAAGACTTTCCAGCCCCAACGTAAGGCGCAAATAAAAGTCCTCTGTCAACCTTCATTTCTACTGATGAGTATTTCTTAGAAATGTGAGAATCTGCGTTTAATCAAGACAGTCACAAGAAAAAGATTGCGTTTTCTCTATTATTCTTCTGTCAATTTTCAATAGCTTTCAAAGCACAATAGCAAAACAAATATTTTTGACACCACTGTGTTCCTCAGGACAGGAAGCCTGGAAGGATTATTTTTCAGTTTCCTAGATTTAAAAAAATAACTTTCTCATCTGCTGGGAGATTGATGCAGATGGTTTGGGATGAATCAAGTTTGAATTGAGGAAACACTCAATAATGCTTGTATGGCACGTACATGAGATCATGACATCTTCACAAATCCATATACAGATTCAACAGAGTAACAACAAAGAGAACAAACAAAGTGTATTATAACATGATCATTTAGACCTGCTTCAGGCCATGGGCCACGTTTCTTTCAGAATATTTGCACCATTTTTATATTTAATGTTTATTTCCTGCATCAGTCCTGGTGCCTTTCATGAAGGCATTCATAAGGCATTCTATTTTTCAAGCAGGGTGACATAGCATGGTGCATAAGATGTTGAACTTGTGACTGACAGGTTGTGGGTTTGAGTCTCCACTCCCTGCTGTCGTACACTTGAGAGAGGTACTTTAGCCCAGCTTCTCCAGTCCACCCAGCTGTCTAAGTGGGGACCAGCATTGTAGGGAGTGATCCCATCCAGGGGGGTGTCATGCCTGCCTTAATAATGCTACAGAAACCTGGAGCTATGAGCTGCTGTGGCTCTAGTATGGATCTTACCCAGCTACCTATGACAAAACCAGCCTTGGCATTACATCTTGTTTGTCTTCAAAAACAAGCCCATTAACTATATGTTCATTTGTGCTCCTTAAAGTGAAAGAGTACAACATTCTTTAGTGAAAACAATGTACAGGTTAATAGTTTATCCTTGGTTATGTTTAAACAGTATTTTCCTATGTATCCTCTAAGGTACTGTATGTACTATTATTTTTTATATTTTATCTGTTTCATAAAAAAATAACGACACACTCATACCCTCCCTCTGCCTTCCAGCCCTCAACAAACCCACACATGCATTCATTGATTGTACCTCTTTATCCTACGCTAAAACCTCTGTAGAAGAGCACCGATTACATTACTATCCTGAAAAGACAATTCTCTGGAAAATATTTTTTTCAGAGATGAAATGCAGAGGGTAACTTTACTAAACATCACACTTCCTGATGTGCTTCATAAAAATGAATGTTTTCAGGAAGTCAGATGAAAGACATATTTGCATTTGTTGACCTCTCTCAGCACCTCCGTAATCATACTATATCTCTGCTGAGAGTATTTTACATTCAAGGAAGAGTGAGTAATGTGTGGTTAGAGGCACTGTGCAGTGAATACTACACATCCTTTAAGAGCAGGTACTGTACATTGTCACGGCATAGTTTTCCTTAGCTGTGGAACTATAGGAATCTCCAAAATTCATGCAGACATGGAGAACTTTTCAGCGGTTTCGGTGGAGATGTTATAAATGTCAAAATTCCACATGCTGGAGGAGCTCCTGATCAGTTATTGTGGTAAAAATGACCTTAGGGGTATTCATTTACATCTCAGCTATGCCACTTCCTGAATGTAACTGGGATTTCCCCATCTACTTTTCCCCCAAATGTTACCAGGATATTCTCAGCTGCTCTTCACATTTGCCACAGTTGGGTAATCCTGAATTGTGTAAAACAGCCCTTTGCTGGCTTGGTTGCTGAAGAACTGGGTTAGCTATTATATCCATCCTCCATTGACACCAAATCTGTTTTCCAGAACCACAATGCACAAAATGAAACAGTTTGTCGATGTACAGTATGTTGTGAAGGACTTAGGTATCTCGTGTTTATCTCCTCTCCTCTCCTCGGTGTTCTAGGGTTTAATTTCAGCTTGAATAGCTGACTATGACTGTGATTCCCCAAGTGGCGGCATGCAATTAGTCTCCGAAGGTAGAGTGGGATTAGTCAGCATGCCATCCTGCTGCAGGGCTGTGTGGCCTGTGATGTGATGCCCACATTTGAGCCACTCATCTTTAGAGTGGCTCATATGTGGGCAGGTCAGAGGAGACTGCCTATATCTCCTTAGTCTCCCAGTTGTATGGAAGTGAGGTTTGCAGCTGCAGTATGGGAGTAGAAAAACACACAACTGACTAATGGTAATTGGAAGTGTACTGTATAACAAAAATAATATATACAATATATGTCATGTCATTTGCCAAACCGCTTTATACCATATAGTGTCGCGGGAAGCCGGAGCCTACCCAGCAAGCAACAAGCACAAGGCAGGGTACACCCTGGATGGGGCGCCAATCCAACGCAGGGCAAGAGCAAGCCAGTCGTACATGGGGACAATTTGGAGGCCACGATAAATGTCGAGGTGGGAAATATGGCCGAGAAATCGCAAATGACCGGGGATCTTTAATGACCACTGATAGTCAAGACTTTGGTTTAACGTCTCATCCGAAAGAGGGCGCCCACTACTGTATAGTGTCCCCGCCACTATACCGGGGCATTAGGACCTACACTGATCGCATGGTGGGTGCCCCTCGCTGGTCCCACTAACACCACTTCCAGCAGCAACCATAGCTTCCCAAGAGGTCTCCTATCCAGGTACTGACCAGGCTCAACCTGCTTAGCTTCAGTGGGTAGACAGTTGAGAGCTGCAGGGTGATATGGCTGTTGGCTATACAGCATATATTAAAAAAAAAATTGTTGCTTCACACATTGAGACATATACTTTCAGGCACAGAGGAGATGCTAAGAACTGAGTTCCATTGGAAAAAAGACAATTTCCCCTTTAATGCAAATCATTTTATAGAGTACAAGGGAAATAATCTGAAAGGTTAGAAACTAGAAAGAGACATTTAAGTGGATATCATTTTTTTAACTCTAAAATTTCCTTCCAGAATTCTTTTGGTGGATGTCCACTTTGCAAAAATAATGGAGCCGTCTTGCTACAGTTCTTTAACTAAGAGGCTCCTGTGTGGCTTATCTCATGCTGTAAAAGCTTCCACTATTAGTCTTACTTACTGGAGATGGCTGACTGAATTGCAGGATGTGGAACTCCCTGACCTGTCTGGTGTCTCCAGTAGTTAAACAAAAATGACAAGCGATTCCATAAACCTGGTTGTGGTTTTGCTATTGAAAAATGATGTTTCTTAAGACAGGCACCTGTAGGACTACTGTACCTTTGCAGATATTTTTCCCCACAGTTGACTACAGTTATTCAAATACAGTAAGTAATACCTTAAGGAAAACAGACTGTGTAGATTACAAATTCCCATGCACGTATTAAATCACTGTCCAAACCTACAGTATATGGAGCTTTCTTCATATACCCTACTTTCCATAATGTACTGATTACCTGAATACCCATAAACTTAACTTAAAAATGTGCTGCTTGTCATGGACTCATATGTGTGGCCTTCAGATGTCACTGGCCAATGCAAAGATCCAGTATTAGCTTGAAGTCTTTCATGTGATTCCAAGAGTTGTACTAGCTCCAGTTAATCCAACAAGAGATTCAAGAATAAAGGCATTTTGTTGCTCGAAAAAAGCAATATTACAATATTAGATGTTTTAATCCAGTATATTTAGGATAACGCCGCTCATTTTTCATTTCAAGCCACTGTAGGGAGCACTAGGGTTAATTACTCTTTACTAACATACTGTAGATAATACAAGATGAGCTCAACCACCTCATGCCCTCATCTCATTAAAATTCAAAGGGCAGTGTGAGGGAGAGAAGTGTTGATCGTTGAAAGTGTAAGCAAGCAACTAAATGCTATTCCCTCTCCTTTAATGGATTCGAAAGAAATTAAAGAGTTTAGACTAAAAGGTTTTTTTTAAGACCATGCATAATTCAACAGCTATTCAGGAAAATAAAGAACAGAGGAGGCACAGTGGTTTTAGCAGGGGTGAGAAGTATCTGAGATTGTCTCAAATGGATCTTTAGTCCAACTCTGCATGAATTCAAGCTATCAGAATGGAAAACAGTATTTTGTGATAGCAAGGAAGGCTGTCTTAAGGTTAACAAACTGCAAAGCATAATGGGGTTTTTATGGAAGGTTAGGGAAGGATGACAGCAACCAGGATCTCCTTCACCTTTGCTCCTCTAATCTTGATTATGTCACTTCCTGTTCAAATGCACAGAAAGCCCAGTACTTCCTTGTATTCGTCCTTCTGCATCCCTCCTGCACCCCATCTCTATCTTTACAGCTTTCCCTTGCTTCTCTCCTCATGTCCTATGGCCAGGGGGCTGGCCCTCAGCCAAGTGGGTTACGGCAAAGCTTCTTATCCAAATTGGCAGTTATTCCTTCCGAGTATTGTATACTCTGTAAAACTGTATGTAGTTTTCAGTAATGCCTCTGAAAATAATTGCCCACTGGAACATTTTTTGTGGAAATAACTTTGAAGAGAAAATATAATAAAAATGATTAAGAATTAAAGACGAGCCAATTGCATTATTTACCAAATCCTGTCCATGATGAACCCCTTCAGGACTACATATAAAAATCACATGAAAACTAGACAATTTAAATTACACAACATAATATTGCCTTAACAAAGAAGCTCCCTACAAATGTAGAATAGGCCTGGATAGTCCTGTTTGAATCGATCTTGAGATTACTTTTACTGGCAATTAATGAAAATAGAATAGAATATTTAAAAAAAAACATCTTTACTATTTATAATGATTATTTTTGTATGTAAAAATATAATTGTAATGGAAGCATATTGCTGCTGTCAAGGAAAAAAAATGGTTAGCATTTTAAGACAATCTGCTATGTCGTAATTACAAGATAATTTGCTATCTTGTAATAACAAGATAATGTTCTCATAATTACAAGATAACTTCTGACTTTCTTTTCCTTGGCAGTAATGCACTTCCTTCCTGTTGGGACAACTCTTGTTTTAAATAGGCTTTTATGTATCTTTTAGCCTCTTGGTCTAAAATATATATATAAAACTAAATCATAAAGGACTTAAACTATTTCCCTTATTGTAGCTGTCAAATATACAACATGTAAATGGCATTTTTAAACAGAAGGTGTTCCTTTACCTGGGAGATGAGGACCTTCTTAAATATGCAAAGGGGGTGAACACATTTTGTAAATGGTATAACACTGGACAGAGCAAAGCTGTAATACTGTGAATGACAAAAACTTTCCATTTTCTATTTTATTGACCAGCTAGCTGCATATTTCTAGTTATGCAAAATTGGGTGAATTTCCATGCAGCACTTACATTGTTTGTTTTTTGGCATTTAAAAAAAGTGAAAGCCTCCTTTTAAACAAAAACATGAATAACAAAAGGGTGGTGTTTTAGACTAAAATCTGTGTAAAAATACAGATGTCTGCACTGTAGTCTATTAACTACACAAGATAAAAATGGCAAACATAAAAAATAATTAAAATAAGTGACCTATGTGCACAACACAAAATATAATATATTATATTTATAAATCATTATATAGTATAAATCATCTTCCTGACAGGAATCTTGAGTATATATCTGCTGGGCTTTAGCTAGTAATTCTCTCCCACTGTAGTTCAGTATGAACAAAGCCTGCATTTTGTTATTGATTTGCTGTATACAAATGTTTGTTGTTTTCACTTATGGAGCAGACCTCCCTGAGAACAAATTCACATTGAGAAGGTGTTAACATTTAAAAGACTGTTAAAACTGATTATTCCAAGTACATATTTCAGGTAGTAGTTTGATGGTGACGGTGTGCAATGATTTTTGTTCACCACACTTTGAAAGAACTTGTCATACAATTATTTATATTTTTAGTGTCCAATGCTCTCATATGCTGCATTAAAAAGTCATTGTGAAAGAGGCAGCTATGCAGATGCTGAGTTTAATCCATTCACCATGAATTGTTTCAAGTCTGCCCCCTTCTGGTGATTTGTAGATGTGTAATCTGAAACACACCTATACAATGTAAAAGCTTATCTAAGGAACATAAAACATTTAAGATTACTTACTATAATTAACTCTAATAACATATAACATGCCAGGACAAGAGGAAACATGCCATGGCATGCTCCATAATGCTATGCTGTGATGCACACAGACTATAATTTTCATGGAATTAAAGCATGCCATCATACAGTATATTAAATACACAAATGGGCACAGGTTCGAGTGTCATTATGACCTATAATCTGAGACAATTCAGCTGGTGATCACCATCTTAAAGACCTGCCATGTTTCAGCTAGGTTTCAAGTGCTCCTTCAAGACTACTTCCTCCATTTTAACATGTGCTTCACGAACAGAGACTTTACCACCACCTGGCAGAGGTTGGAGGTAGGCATCTTTACTGGATCCACTGTATCAGTCATTCTGGTTTCAGCAGCGATTAACCTCATCGTGAAATCAGCAGAGAAAGCAAGCAGGGGAGCAGTTTTGGCAAGTGGCATCCAGCAGGCCTCAGTTAGAGCATTTAGAGATGCCCCTCGAAATACAGCTTACTCATTACCAGAATTTGGACGACTGGATTTTGGTATCTGTCAAATTCTGATTTGAGAAGATACCATTCCCCCTGTCAGCAAGAAACCAATAATGAGCTGGGGAAAATGGCACAGAGCTAATCTCAATGTGTGACAAGCAAAGTGTAAAGGAAATGCTTTTGCAAGCTGATCTTTGGATAACATTTCTGGAGAGGAGTGGTATATCAGACACGTTTAAGGCCTGGTGTTATCAACACAGAGCTCTTGCTAGACTCCTGTGGCCTCTGCTCATCAACGAGATACGCCTGTCAACAGTGGAGGTACTGCAGTGGAAAAACAAGCGATGGCTGGACATTCCAAGAAGTTTATACAGCACAGGTAGCAAGTTACCAGAACCAAAGAGATCAGTGGTAGAAGAGTTTAAAGCAACTAAGGTACACCAAGTCATGATGCTGTGGGACAGCAAGGATGAGAAGCTGGAACAGTGGTTAGAACTGATCTATTGGTAGCCAGTCGGTAGCCAGTGAGGCACTCAAGGAGGCAGAGGAAAGGCTGCAGCATGGCCATATACAGTAGTGGGGTCAGTGAACCGGGGTGGGCTGGGTCTGTAGTGTATAACCAGGCTTAGCTGGAAGACAGCTGACTCAACAGAACAATGGAGCATTAGGAAGGTTGAGGAGGACAGCTGCCAAGTTAATTCAGTGGCAATGAAGAAGCAGGGCAGCTAGAAATGCTGTGATGGTATAAATTAGAGATCATTGACCTGGCAATACATTTGTAACATGGAATAGCAACCGATCAAACATTAACCAACCTCCATACATGGGGGTTGGTAGAGAGTCCTTATTGCACACTGTACGGAAGAGCAGACAAGTCTAGATGGGAAGTTTAGGTGTCAGTATAACGAGATATTGACACATCTGTCAACTACATTAGAGATGTCAAAGAGCAAGCCAAAACAACTTACCCATAAAGGGATCCCCGCAACAGCAAAAGACAATCCTTAAGAGGCAGCCCAAGTTTCCAAGTTTCCAGAGGAAATACGCAGCACGATTCTTAGGCCAGACATCGTTTAAAGGCGCAAAACAGGTAGCACTCATTGAATTATTAGTAACATGAGAGGTGTAGATAGAGGAGGCACATGAGCGAAAGCTCAGGAAATATCAGTCCCTTGTCCTGAAGTATTAGCAAAGCTTGACAGAGGGTATGGAATCTCCCAGCTGAAGTTGTCTGTAGGGGTTTTGTAGGGCAGTCACTGTGGAGAGGTTTGGGTTTGCTTGGTGTTGAAGGAGCAGCAAGGAAAAAGTTAGTGGCTGAGATCAGTAAGCAGGCAAAGATGGCATCCAGATGGAACTGGATAAGAAGGAATGAGCATTGACAAACTAGCACAGACTGTAGGGAGATGGAGCAGAGCTGAGTGGTGTCCTGAGAGGGTTCCTCCATTGAGCCTTCTTCGAGGTGGGGGTGGGGTACCCACATGAGAACCTTATAAACCCCACTCATCTTAGTCAATTAAGAGAGTAGTGTTCAAGGAAAGTTAGCGATAGTGATGCCATCGGGTTCTCGGACTGCACAGGAAAAGAAGTACCTGTCAAGAGTCCCATAGCGATGATTCCATCGTATTTAAGATATGCAACAAATGAAGACTGGTATAATACAGTACATTGCAAAGTGAACATCACAGACTTAACTGTATGGAAAACTGTCAAAAATGCTTAAGGAGGCCAATTAGAGTACTAATGCAACATTATTCTCTAGGTAAGAATATTCTAATGGCAGATGTAATGGTTACTCTGAAAAGTAATGTTCAGAACCTTAACCACAAAAACATTTACTATGTGCTAGCCATGGCTAATCACAGGATAGCTGACAATAAGACAAATAAAACTGAAGGAAATGCGAGTATTTAAATATATTAGACAACTATTATTCTGAATCCTGGTTCTTTCATGAATAACAAAAAGGAAAGAAGAAATGAACAAGGTAAACACAAAATAGTTCTGTGAAACCTATCCCATTTTAACAATTCTGGAAAACTGGAATCAAACTAGATCAAATATAATGGTTTTTGAAAATACATTAATTGTCTATTACTTTAATTCCCAAACACAACCAAAAGTATTGCATATGACATAAATTATTGCTAAAATCCTATTTCACCACTTTTTAAAGATGACAACCAATTGAAGTTTACTCATTTTTTACCATAAAAAACGTTCACCTATTGCATACCAAAGCGTGCTGGATTTATGAAATTGTTTTAGTTAACAACACAAGAATAGCACCTGCATCCCCACAGGAAGCCCCTGGTGTTATTTCTATCAAGGAAAATATAGCTTTGGCAGCTTTTCCAACTTTCAGGTTTGAAAGAAAGCTGCCGTACATAATGCTTTAACATACAGGAAAATATTACTGTGCTATCTGAAACCAATCAAGGAATAGAAACTTTGTAGTAAAAGACACAATTACTGTTTTTCATTTCTTTCAATAGCTTAGGCAGAAATTCCTAACTCTGGACTTCAGGTTCCAGGATTGGTTATGATTTCTATTTCTTTTTACATTTTCCATGGTGTAAGTCTGTGAAAAAGGAATAAACGGGTTCAGTTAAACCTTAACTCGATCGGTTTAACATTTCTCCAGGGACTTTCTACCTTTAGCGCAAAGAAAACCTGCCAGATTATAGACTCCAATGACTGGAGTTGGCAAACCCTGACCACAACATTCCTAGTCATTGTACATACTACATAAATTGTACAGACTATGCAGTATGCCTGTAATAGTCCTTGCTGGATAGTTTTTGATTCTAACACCTTTTCACAGATCACTGAACTTCAACATTTCCTTACTGACCACAGTTCTGTCATTTATTGTTCACATCGACATTTTTCATAAATTTTCACAGGATCTTTAAAATCAAACATTGGTAATGTCTCTCTGTTCTGTTTGTGTTAGATAAAAGGACCTACAGTAGCTGTTTTTTAGGGTAATCTCTACAGACAGTATACTGCCAATCCAAACTTAAACTGTACAAAAATTAGTTTAGGTTGTAAGCCTGACACTGCATCTTCTGTACTCCGTAAAATATGTCAAGTCTATATCTTGGTATTCTACATGCTATGAGTCAATTAATTTCCTGTAGCAACCGTTCTCATAATTTAAAATAACTCAAGTTCTTTTACTGTAAATAACTCACAGTATTTGAAGACTGAGGTAAGCTAAGAATAGTATTTAACATTCAGCCATAACTAGAAACTCATTAACTACTGAAGACTAGTAAAATTAAATGACAAGGCACAACAGAAAAACTGAACAGAAAAATTTGTGAAAAATAGAAAAGAAAAATAATGAAGAAACTCTACAAGCACAGCAATTTAATTTAAAATAAAAAGTGATTTATTAGCCCGTGTGGATTATTTTTCCAAGATAAAGAATCTATTTTAAAAATAGCTCACAGCTGAATAACAGAAAACACAACTGGAAAAAATGGAAGAGAGAACCAAATCGTTTATTTACCCTAACAATTCAGACACCTAGACAACAACATACAGTATGATAGCTTGAACAGATACTGTCTTTATACAGTAGTGTTCCTTTCCTATTAAAGCTGTTTAGCAGTGTAGACTGTGCAGGAATCCTTAAATCTAAACAAAACTGATGATTCTTGTTAATAATAACCATTATTTCTAATGTTTTCACCAGTTTCTGAAAGCTTTTTATTCTAAAACAACTAGTTTTTAATGCTTTTTCAATTCTACACTGACAGATGACACTTCATACTGTATACTGTATTTCATATGTTCACTGAAGGAAAAGACTATTAAAACAGCATCACTGTAGAATATCTGAATCCTAACATTTGTCAGAGAGGCCAGCATTTCAAGCAAAGGTTAATTTTCTCTTCATTACGTCAGAATGCCGCTGTACATGGGATATTTTTTCTCAACATTTTCTATAGAATGTGAATCAGTAAAGGTGAAATGTGGGTTATGTCCTGTAGTGCAGACTTTGGTGGTTTAGGTTTGGGATAGGGATATGTCATTATCAACAGGAACCAGAATTCCCCTAGAAGTAGGTTTGTCTATAAAAAAAAAAATTTCTTAACCCCTGGTTCTGTACAACGTAGAAGTACAGTATCTGTGCTGAGGTTTATGAGAGATTTAGCCCTATAATCAAGTTGATTATGAAATGGTAAATTCAAAAACTGCAAGGGAATAAAAATTGCCAATTCCATTTTCTTTTAAAAAAGTAGTGAGCACTACATTCTTCATATCCCTGTTGTCAATTAATTATCTGCAGCTAACAAAACATACCATCATACGATCAAGGAAGACAACTTCAGAAAGAAAAGACAAGAAAGAAATGCACCACTTTCTCCATTAGGTTCAGAAATTAAGATAAAAAGTATATGTGGGAAAATTCTAAAAAAAAGATCCTTAAATGTAAAAATTTAACCTAAAAGGGGAAATGTGAGTAAGAAAGCCTTTGATCTGTTCCAAATAAAACTTTATTCCAAAAAACAAGTCTATATTTAATTTCACTAATGCAAGTGTTACAAAAAAACCAACAACAATGAAAGGAAGTTTAACTTACAGATCATACATTATTTACAGGTTTTACTTCCAACAATTGTCAAAGGAAAAGTAGATTTCAAAATATCACAGGAACCAAAACGATTAAAAGAGACCAAATAACCATTCTGCAGGAAACTTTAAAAGTCTTATCTTACCTTTTCGAACATTTACCATTCTCTCCCAGATCAGGCTCTTCTTACTAATGCTGTCTCTTTCACAACGAGATGAAGCAAACTAAATGTCTGTGGTTTAAAGCTGTTTTGCTTAGTGGTTGACAACTTGTGATAGCCAGACTAATACAGTGAAACTCAATAGTTCCCTAGTGCTACTGAAGTTCCCTTTCTGTTTGAAGACACTGTCACCTTTTCTCACTGAATGTCTAGTTGTATCATTCACTTTCTGAGCCACCATTAGGGAAGTTACCAACCAAACTCTTTAGAATTGCAACATAAAAATCATCTACTTGGTTTCTGGATTCTTCACACGGTTGCTGGAAACAAAATGACATAATTAAAAAGCTTAAAGTGTAAGATGACCTCAAATGTGGGTCTGGGCATGTCCTTTCATGTAACAATTTCTAATTCAGTGTATTCATTCGGAGTGCAACTACTTAGAAATGCAGCCACTAAACAGCAGACACTGAATTTGCATGATAGCAAATATTGTGTGCTATGTATAAAACCTTGGGATTTGTTGTAAAAAATCAATGTGTGGGTTAAGAGTTGCAGTAAACAATGCTGCTATTCTTAATAGCATGTTAAACAATGCCACATTCTGAAATGTCAAGAGAACAAGTTAACAGAGATACAGAAAAGAGGTAGCACTTCTGAAAGATAAAAGCAAATATCATGAAGGCTACTGTCATGCTATGCCAAGAATTAATAGGGTTTAGTAACTCCAAAGAACATGATAAGAAACGTCACCAAAAATATTCATTGCCGCAGTTACATCCTGCTACTGTTAAAGCATGCCCTGTTAAAAAAATCTCAGTTTGAATGTGTATTTGGAGCTAGAGATCTACCTGGAGAGACAAGCACAGTCAGAAACTCCATGTGAGAACATGCTTGATAAGAGGAATTACATTAGTAGTACTGCCTTGCTGATGTTGATAAGATGGATCACTGGTGGCACTGTCTTGCTGATGTTTTGGAAGGAGTTCAGTTCAATTTGGCTGGGGAGTAAAAACTGAAAATGGTCAGATCCTCTCCACAAAACCCCTTCTGCTCTGGCATGCAGATAAGTGACAGAAAGGCTTGCTAAGCCCTTTAGTGACACCAGCAAATGTATGATATACCCAAGGCATTTCCTAAAACCACAGCTAAATGAAAAAGATATGAGGTCTGGATATAGACTACATGTACCACATTTCTGGGGTTGCAGATAAGAATAACATTTACGCCAGTACACATATAATTTAAAAATACACATAGGAAAATATTTACACTACAATATTAATTTGACTTTATTTTTTAACACAAAGAAAATATTTGATATGGATAAAATTCCTCAAAAGTAATTAATCTGGCACCCTTTTTTGTAAATAACACAAATTAGCCCTATTTTATGTGTCAATTTTATTGTTTGTTTCATTATATACTTGGACACTTGCACAATTCCGCCATCTCACAAAGCATTCAATTTTAATCCTATTCTGAACTGGCTGACTGGGAAGTAACAGATGTGTATTTGAAGTTAACTTTCCTCATTTAAATGAATGACTACACTTGCTTGTACTGTATTACAATGCTACAATTAGACAGGAAGCTTAAGCCTTCAGTGTTGGTCACAGGCTCCTCTAGCACAGCCAGAAAGAAGCTCTTTGTAATTCTACATGTTCAGAAAAGCAAGTACGTCTTCAGCACATTGTATAAAAGCTGCAACCTTGTACTTCTTTATTTTAGCTCTCACCGAAAGGTGCTAATTTCGACTATCGCACAAAAGCAGCTGTAAGCATTAAGTTTTGAGAGCAGAATTTGTAAACGTTTATACAAATTCAGTCTATAAATAGCCACAGTGGATAAACAAGGTTAAAAGGTAAAGGAAGCAAAAGTATAAAACCACACTGGGTGTTGGTTTCTAACAAAACGTAACAGATATCTGCAGATTTACACATGCGTACACAGCTAACAGAGGAAGCAGATTTGCTTTCAACTCCTTTTGTCCAAATTGAAGTTCATTTGTAATAATGTTCTGTATGGTACCATGAAACAGGGCAAACAGGTATAATCCTTTTTGAATCTTAATTATCTTTTATTGAGCTTTAATGAATCTGAAGCCGCCTGCAGTGATTAGCATTGCTGCCTGGCAGCGAAGGGGCCCAGGGTTCAGGTCCTGCGGTATCTGGATGGAGTTTGTATATTCTCCCTGTGTTTGTGTGGCTTTCCCTCCATCCGGTCCCTCTCTCAGTCATAAGATATACGCTAGTTGGTTAATTGTATTCTGTAAAATTGGCCATGGTCAATGGGGGGTGGATGCAGTGGCTCTGTGGCTAAGGATCTGCGCCTGTAGCTGGAAGGTTGCTAGTTCATATCCCGCAGCCGGCAGAGGAATCCTACTCTGTTGGGCCCCTGAGCAAGGCCCTTAACCCCAACTGCTCCAGGGCGCCATATAACTGGCTGACCCTGTGCTCTGACCCCAAACTTCTCTCCCTGTCTGTGTGTCTCATTTAGAGCAAGTTGGGGTATGCAAAAAGACAAATTCCTAACACAAGAAATCGAATATGGCCAATAAAGTGATCTTATCTATCCTATGGTCTGTGTGTGCCCTGCAGTGGACAGGTGTCCTGTCCAAGCTGTATCCTGTCTCGCACCTGATGCTTTGCAGGATAGGCTCCAGTGTCGCTGTACTGGCTAAAGAGGTTAGAAAATGGGTGATGAATATCGTATGTTACAAAGTATTTATTGAGTTACACAATCTTAAAACTGGCTTTACTACACCCTATAGCATAGCATCTTCTTAAATTCATATACTGTACTCTAACGATGTCATCGTTAAAAAGTAAAATAACAAATTAAAAATTAAAGATTTTACAATGAAAAAAACGGATGTACAAAGTTTTTTCTATTTTTGGACAAAAAATAATTAACATTTAAAATACAGCGATTGTCTTATGTTACACGAATTCGACTGGACAGACTAAGGCCGTGAAATGTATTTAAAACCTGAAACAATAACCAAAAGGTATTTTATAAAAATTAAACTCTGGTAAAAATTGCTCTTCAGTTCATTTTAAATGTGTAGCCAAAAATCATTTAATTGTGAGACTGTACACTAATTGATAATAGATTCTAAGGTATTGCAGTGTCGCCCACACAAAGGCCTAAAAGACTGTGCAGTTGGAGTCCTGTTACTTAGTTCTGAAAACAGTATTAATCAAAACGTAAATGTGATCACTGTTTGTAAACTAACTATGCAAAATAATAAACCTGCCAGTCCTATCTCGTTAGCCCTGTGCACGCTTTCTTCAACCCACGTGCATTATGTGGAACGTTGCACCAAGTCTTCCAGTCCTCAGTTCCCGGTTCTTGGCAGCGCTAGTTCGCTTCACGGTCGCCGGATGCAGAAACTGCGCTCAAGAATTCAGGAAAAAATAAAATTAGCGAAATCAATGCCATTGCAATACTAAAACGCATAAACAAGTTTGTCAAACGAGAGACTAAAAAACTAATTTTGATAGTTCATTCAGGCTTCACAGAGGAAATGGACTGCTCAAACGACCAACACTTCTTGGATCAATTCAAGAAGAAGCGAGTGAAGCTAACCGTAAACGGGGGGTCTTATGTTGGTACCGTGCAATGTATTAACCTCAATAAAACAATACTTTTAGAAGAAGGTAAGATATTTATACTTAGACCTCGAAGATCATAAAAGACGTAAAAGATTACGGGGGTTATTTTACGATGTAATAGCTTATGAGCTTAGATTTTAAAGCAAAAATAAAAGGCGACGATGCACGCAATACAGGTGTTGTTTGAAGAACTGTAGCAAAGATATTCTATGATTTTATTTTTGTTTATTAAACCACATGAAAAGCTAAACGTGAAAATTGCTGGGCACGGCGGTTAACACGAAAGTGATCGCGTCTTTGCTGTTATACAGTAAGCAGCAGAATAGCCTGACCAATTCATTTTTTGTTAAATTCTACAATAATTTAATCATTGTCCAAGTTTCCGTGCTACTTTGATTGATCATTTCTTCGGTTTCTTATCTATAAGCTCGTGTGTAGGTTTTATCCTGATAACACCAGCGTGCGCTCCCGCTAGTCTACACATGGCCTTTCAAACCTGCTTCAGTGACGATCCGATTCAGAATTCGCAATCTCATGCGGTCATTTTTTCGATTGCTCTCACCACGGGAACTCTTTAGCAGACTGCGTTTCATATTCAAGTACCAGCGATGTTCTTCTCTATTTCTTAGTTTAACTTATGTTAAAAATACCAGAATTAAAACGTATTTATCCATGTTGTGTTTCTTTCAGTGAAGTTTAGAATTTTAATAATCTAGTCCTCATTTGTACTGGCCAAGGATGAATCAAGATTTTGCTACAGCATACTAATGACATGAAATAGTTATTTTCATAAGCGTGACATATTGGTTCCCTTTTGCTTAGGCAATAAGACAAAGCGATTGAGTAAATCGCGGTCTGTTATTGATGACCATTTCGTGAAAATTCGTTGCTTTTTCTACTACACATTTATACGTGTGTATGGCACAGGCTCTGTCTGCTCCTGTGTAAAACATTTAAAAAGTAAAGAGTCTTACAAGAGCACTGTGATTCCCCTACAGTTGTGTCCAAAGAGTTTAAACAAACTAAAAATACTTTTTTTTTAGGAAAGTCAAAGATTGAAATTATGTTATTGGATTTGATAAACATTTTTTTCCCCCATTTGCTTTTAAATTCAGTTGTACATGCTGATACTGGAAGGAAGCTGCTGGGACCAACACTTTTCTTGGGTGAAAAAATCAAGAATGGTATATTTTTTCATGCTCAGACCTTACTAGTTTTTCTCGGATCAAGGAGTAATTAATTTTACCTTGTGTTCTATAATGTACTTATTTACTTGTTATATACAGTAGTACAAAATGGATAAGCACATTTAGTCAGTAACCTAAATATTATTCTATATATTTTCTACAAAATTGACATCTTGTTTGATCCCATCCAGATTTTAATTTACATTTCCAATTATTTCTATCTTGGAGCTGCACTGTATAACTTGAAGAATTAATAAGAGGTACTATATCATTGGACTCTGATTCAAAGGAAATTTAATCTGTTTACATTGTGTATTCTGTTCACAGTTGAGTTACCATTCTCCAAAAATTGCAGTGGTTCAGAAAATGGGTATGTATCAAAGCAAACTGTTTTCAGATCAAGAGTGTTTAGAGTTTAAAGTAATTTGTTTGTGATAATACACATTCTTCCTTATAGCGAGAGCCTTTAAAGAAGGGAGAGGATGTTAGCAGTATTTTGATAAAAGTAACCATGGAGTTACAGCTGAGTTACAAACTGTAGATGATTCCGCATCTTACTTTCATGTCTGTTTAATCTCCAGTGAAGACACAGACAACATTTCTGTATTATGAAAGCAAAAGGAAGTGTGAATGTGTTCCCTTTAATTTTGCACTGCTGTTCAGAGAAGATTCAGGGAAGTGTGAACCTGTTTCTGAAGAGCTCCAGGTAACCGATGGTCAGTTGGCAGTCGCAGAGTGTCAGCCCTGCAGAAAATGTATAATTCCAGGTAGGTATGATTAGTATGGTAGGTATGATTTACATGCAGAAATATCAATCTGCTGTACTGTACAGTTATCTGAACAAAGAAGTAAGAGGTATAGACTTAGAAACGAATTATTCACAACATTTCTGATATTTGAGTTCTTTTTTACCCAAAGGGTTGTGGGGGATTGCATTGTTGCTAAAGCTGACAACCTGGTGGATGTGATGAGATTAGACCTTCGGATTGCTTAGCAAAGAACAACCAATCAAGCTGGATAGGTTGAATGGCCTCTTTTTGTTTGTGACTTTTCTTACAATCTCACCTCTAAACAAGTCAATAAATAATTCAAAATTTTGTAGAGTATAGTATGTATGTAATGGATCACAGACCTGTTTCACATTTCACAAGATGGCCATATCAGAACCCAAAATGAAAAAGTTGTCTTAGGCTAACCTTTAATTGACGTGACCTCTTTCATGCAGCTCAGGGATGGCAGTTGTAGGGACAGGGCTGGTCTAACATGTGAAGATACATTTGGTCCTGGTGTGCCCTTTCATACTATATTACCAATGTGATATTACCAAGGTACAGTTGCATTGGGATAACAACACTTTAAGTCAACAAGTTCAAAATGTTTTGATCAATACTATATTTTAAGGATGTTTAAGAGATGTGATAAAAGATATTCAGAAAACTATCCAATTAAATAGAATTTTAAATCTACCTTTCACTGAACAGTAGTCACAGTTGGGAACTGTTTGTATTACTATTAGGAAAAAAAGAATTCCCGTTACAAGACTCTGCTTGGAAGATTTCCTGTGAAATTATCATTGTGTATGTTCTGTTGACTGCTGCTGCACATTGTGAAAATCCAGAACCAGTTCTGACCCACCTACAGATTCACAGACGCGTTGTCCAAAAAGAAACTTGTGGACTTTTAGGTTTTTCAGCAAGCATCTGCCTCAGACGTTTACCATGTAATGGCAATTTGCACTACTTGAGGGTAATAGTTGTTACCAGTTAGGATCACTGTTGCTGAAATGATATTTTGTTTGGTTCTGTGAAATGTTATTTCCTGTAGGGAAGATGACTGCTACTTTTTGTAGTAAACCTGATCAACAGTTGTTCATGTTTTTGAAGTTTATGCAGTTGTATGTAATATGTATTGTCATCATAAAAAACATTATATATACCATTGACATAATTCTGTTGATGCCCATATATCCCATAAGTAGCTTTTTCAAGCTTAGTGTTCTGCATTTTAGATTTGTAGTTCCTTTTATATACTGTACATGCGTGCAGGGTGTTTGTCCAGTCCAGAATTCAGTCTGTGTATGTCTTTTTGAATTTTTGGAGTTTCTACAATATTTGCTTATCTTTCTATTTTGTTATCGTCCGCAAACCTGCACTAGTTTGCTAAGTATGCCAGAATCTATACAGTATCATTGATAGAAATCAGGAAGAGCAGTGCTCTTAATACCACTGTGTTTTGAAGTACTGCACTAATTACATCACTCCATTTTGAGTATTTTACTTCTTAAGTCTTTGTCAATACTGTTGGAAACAGAAAGTGGTGGATAAACCACTTAACATCAGTCACTGTCAGATCATGTAGATACCCCAAGTTCTTACGTAGCTTATACTTTTTGAAATAAGAAATATAGTACCAACAGTACTGCAAGGAATGGAAATCGCGGTTGTGTTTTGTTCATGTTTTATCACCTCTTTCTGTCAAGTCAGTTTACCAGAATAGTTTGCAGCGTGCTTCCAAGCCTGAAAAGCACCTTTTTTGAGTTTGTTTCTATAGTCACGAGTATGTACGCACTAAGCCACCTTAAATCTCAAGTGTCAGTGGGTTTTAAAAAATGCTGACCTGCGGTGGCCATGGACTAACCTATCAAGTCTGAATGTCGTTACACTTCAGATAGACCCACAGTGTATTTGTGCCGTCATCTCTTCAAAGGCCAACACCAGTACCAGTAAATAATTAGTTAACAGTATGAGTAGCAAGGCATATTTTGTGGAGTCACTTTTTAGTTTTACAAATAATAAGAAAAGAGTCATAAAAAAAGACTCCTGACATTTCATGAAATTAAAATGGTTAGAAAAAGGTCTATTGCTCGGACAAATAACAAAATACAGTATTTGTATTTAAATATTATTTCTTTTCCTCAGATGATGACTGTGATGATGACAGTGAATTTGTGCACTATGTAGTCGTTGATCAGTTTCTTGAGAAATTTGGACCTGCTGTGAGTAAAGTTTTCTTTTTAGCGTGTAACAGCTTGCTGTATTGCACTATGCAGTTCGTCATGTTGGCGTCAGTAATTAAGCACTCTTATGTTGTCTGGTTGCATAACTTAAGTGAGAAAATAAGTCATCCTGTCAATAAAGGAACAACTACATTTTCACACAATTGAAAAACAGGAAGCAGTGTCAGTATGCAAAGTGGCACATGCAGCATGCAATATGGGGGAACTTAGTTATAGTATACAGGGAAACATACTGTATGCCATTGTAATAGGAAAGTACTCATATAATGAATTTCTTTAAATTAAAATGTTGGGGGAAATTGCTTTTGTATAGTAATTATACACACTCCATATAGTATATGACTGAATTTTTACAGTGGTCCCCAGCTTCTTAAAATTTTAAAAACATGCAACTATAAAGTTCAGAAGTACTGGCACCGTGTGTGTGTTTTTTAAAGTATTAATTGGATTAAGAGAATTCTTCTCCAGGGATAGGGTATACTTGCCAAGGTTTTGATCATTTTAGTTGTTTGATATTGACAGCAAGTGAAAACTGAAAAGGTTAAGAAGGTAGAGGGACTTGACTAGAATCCAGTTCTATACTTACCCTTGTTCAGATGGTTATTGAATGTATTAGTTTTACTGCTGGTTAGCTTTCATGGTTATAAAAATCTCTACACCACCTGATATCCTTCTCTGCAGTCCCTACACACCTGTGCACTGGAAGAATTCTTATGTGTGTTTTCACTCTCCTTAGATAATGCACATTAAGAAGCAGCAAGTCATTGGAGTCGGGGCCAATGGAATTGGTCTCTTTCAGCATGAAAGGCTGTGCTGGTTCCAGGTAAATTGGAAGGAGGTTTGACACGTCTGAAAGTTGTGCTCTGCTTTTCATCTGTTTATTCATTTAGTTTTACGGTGAATGTCACATGAATTAAACTGTTTGGAATTTTGTAGGGTGGGACGTAGAGCCTATCAGTGATGCACAGAAGATATATAATAAAAAAAGTAAAAAACAAAGGACTTATTCTGATATTATGGAATGATGGGCTTGCTCCATTGAGCTTTTGCCATTGCAGTGATTGTAGTCCACAAGAGATCCAGACTGGGGCTCTACAGAGGTGCTCCAAACAGGTTCCTCAATTGGTTAAGCCTGTTTGTCTCCTATAGTCCAGCCATTACTGGTTTAAATCTGGTCTATGCCACATTGTACTGTAACTGTGAATCTAGGTTTGGTAGGTTCACATTGGCCAGGGTGACCCCCCTTGCTTGCCAGTTGTCTGAGTGGCCACACTTACCAGTGAGGACAGCATCTGTCCATTCTTCAAAGGCCTTGTTCTCTTGTTAGTGTTTTTGGCAGGCTGTGAAAGAAGAAAAGCAAGAGAAGCAGTGACCTAAGAAACGTATAATCTAGAAGGTGTATGCTCTCACTTTTGCCTTTTTTTCTGCTAATCCCTGCAGTGCTGAACTGTGTTGATTCCAAATTGGGGTGCTTAAGATGGAAAAATGGCTGCCAGTTCTAAAAGAAAAAAAATGCATTCTAGATGTAGCAAAAACTCTCACGTTGTTCAAGGAGGTTTTATTTCACAGATTGCCACAAAGAACATGGTGTATCTCTTTGACATCCTGAACCTTGGGGCAAAAGCATTTAAGAATGGGTTGTCAATGATTCTGGAGAATAACAGCATATTAAAGGTGAGCTACAGTAGACCGTAAACCTTGTTGAGACTTACTGTATCATGCCAAATTACAGACTATTATATCATACCCTCAGAAGGAAAGAAGTCTTTGTTGAAACAGGGATTACGAGAGCTAATCTAACCCTTCTCCACTGCAGAATATCTAATCACTTAGCGATGTAAAGACAGATACATATTATCCCTTAATTTATCTATTCTTTTACTGCTTTCTGTTTAAATCTATGTTAAAAATACATATTATGCAGAAGAAAAGCATTCAAAGTAATAATCAGTTACTATAGAAAAAATACCATTGTGTTTGTGAACAAACCAAACTCTCTACCTCCTATCCCCTTGGTTCTTATTGAATCAGTGATGTGATTTTCTGTAACGTGGTGATTTCCAGGAGCAAGCTATCAGGTTATCAGAAACAGCTGTAATTTAAACTGAAATTGTCTTGTAGGTTGTTCATGATTGTCGGTGCATCTCGGGCTGCTTGTACCATCAGTTTGGAGTAACCTTGACAAATGTTTTCGATACACAGGTAAAAAAACAAACTGCTGCAAAATCTATGCCAGTGACATTACGCATTTCATCATATCTTAATGGTGTCCAAATGATTAATGAGCATGTTAAGCTGTCTTGTTTTTTCTTCTACAAGTGCTAATAAACCTCACAGGCTTTGAAGGCAACAGAATGAATCAAGAATAGTTACTGCACTGAAACAGTATGCTGTGGTCAATCAGGTGGAGCACCTATACATACAGTAGTTAGACAAATAATAATATTGAGAATATAATTTTTCACCACTATTTCTTAGCCACTGATTATTTTATCTTCCACTAAGAATTTAAACAGGGGCAAATATTGTCTTTCTTTAATAGAAGGACTGCTTTGCCTCCATGTGCACTTCCTTGTTTGTGATTAATTAAATTTGTTCCAGGTATTTATGTTATCAGTTAGTTCAGTCACTGTGAAGAGAATAGACAGGCCCGCATGTCCCAGATTCTAGGAACTACAGTTATCTTCGTTTTCATTTTAGGTTGCAGATCTTTTGTATTTCTACACAGAAACGGGTGGTTTTCTGCCAGATCGGATCAGCACACTCCAAGAGTGCATAAACCTTCACCTGAAAATGCCGTTCTCCTGTCTCTCCTCCCTGAAGATTAAAACTGACCTTAACAAGGTGTGAAGTCCCCGAGAGGCAGGACATGATAATAATGATGATTACAGATTTCAACAGGTTCAGAACCTTTATTTTAGTAGAGGCTGAAGAACTTTAAAGAAGTGTGAATGAACAAACAGATTAAGTTTTTTGACTAAGATATTTTACATTATTGTCTTGGATTTATTTTTATTTTTTGTTGAATAATGACTGTTGCCATTTAAAATTCTCTCTGCCCCTTTTCTAATTATAAATTTCAAATGATTTTTTCATTGGTGAGATATATGTGTCATTTTGTGCTCTTCAGTGTTAAATCTACTCTTTTTGAGATTTTTTTTTGGTTTGGCAAACAGTTTTTCATTTTGACTGGGTTTGTTTAAACCTAGATATTTGCTTTTTATATGACTGACTTGCAGTTGCTTCAGCACCAATATCATTTTTATTGTGCTTAAAATTTAAACCCTTGATGTTAATTGGACTATATATAATGTACTGTATATTGCAGTTGTTTTTGTACATTTTCAGTAGTCTTAATTTTGTAGCATTTTTGTAAATATCAAACTCAAGATTAGTTGCACGAAAAAGTTTGTGAACCCTTTGGAATTACCTGGAATTCTGCATTAATTACTCATATAAATGTGGTCTGATCTTCAGCTAAGTCACAATAATAGACAAACACAATCTGCTTAAACTAATAACATACAAACAATTGTACTTCTTGTTGGTACTGAACACATCCTTTAAGTTCAAGTTCACTTTTTATTATCATGTTTATTTGTCATTCCAGCCATATACAAGCCAAATATCATTCCTCCTGGTCCACGGTGCAAATACAGACAGGACAGACTGGACACTGACATAGACATTGTAGGAAGGATACACATACTGTAGTGCTAAGTGCAGATTGTGTAAATCACTAAGACAAATACATAATACAATATGCACAAAACCTGGGGGAATTTAAAACCTGTTTCTGAAATTGGAGTGGGTGCAGGTAGATTCCAGGGTGTTAAGGAGCCTGACAGCCTGCGGGAAAAAGCTGTTATAGTGTCCGGTGGAGCAAGCCCAGACACTGTGATATCTTTTTCCAGATGATAGGAAGGCAGTTTATGGGAGGAGTGGGAGGGGTCATATACTATACGGGAGGCCCTGTGTATGCAGTGTTTGTGATAGATGACAAATGAAAGGGAGGGAGGTTCCAATGAGGTTTTTAACTGTTTCCACAGTTCGTTTCAGGGTCTTACGGTCTGAAGCATTGCAATTCCCAAACCAAACAGTGATACAGATGGTCAAGGTGCTCTCAATGGTGCTTATGTAGAATGTGGTAAGAATGGGCAGGGGAAGGTTTGCCCTCCTCAGTCGCTGCAGGAAATAGAGATGCTGCTGTGCTTTATTGGCTAGGGAGGTGGTATTGAGGGACCAAGTGAGGTCATCTGTAGTGTGTACACCAAGGAACCTGGTGCTTCTAACTGTCTCCACAGGGGAGCCGTTGATGTACAGTACAGTGGGAAGTACATGAGAGTGGGCCCTCCTGAAGTCAATGATTATCTCTTTTGTTTTGATTACATTAAGAGATAGGTTGTTGTTTGTGCACGAGTCCACTAGTTGCTCCACCTCCTCTCTGTATGGTGACTCATCGTTGTTGCTAATGAGGCCCACCACTGTCGTGTCATCGGCAAACTTTGAACTGTGCTTGGCAGTACAGTCATGAGTCATCAGTGTGAACAGCAGTGGGCTGAGCACACAGCCCTGGGGGGTTCCGGTGCTCATTGTGATGGTGCTGGAGATGTTATTTCTGATCTGGAATTTCAGAGGTCTTTCGGTCAGAAAGTCCAGAATCCAGTTACAGAGGAAGGTGTTAAGGTTCAGCAAGCTCAATTTTTCTATCAGTTTCTGAGGGTTGATTGTAGTAAACGCTGAACTGATGTCAATGAAAAGCATCCTTACATAAGAGTCTTTCTTATCCAGGTGGGACAGGGCCAGGTGAAGGGCAAGAGATACAGCATCATAATTAGACTTGTTGGGGCGGTATGCAAACTGAAGTGGGTCCAGAGGGGTAGGGAGTCTGGACTTTGTGGCTCATGACTGACCTCTCGAAGCACTTCATGATAATTGGTGTGAGTTCAACATTCACAGTCTAGGTTGGAAAAGTAAGTGAACTAGTAGGCTAATGCCTTCTCCAAATGCTAATTGGAGTCAGGTGTTCCAATCAGTGAGATGAGATTGGAGGTGTGGGTTGGAGGTGCCCTGCCCTATAGAAAAGGCACACAAAGGTTGGTTACTGACAGAGTCTGCTCTTCTCAAGAAAGAGCTGTTCACGTGAACCATGCCCCGATCAAAAGAAATATCAAATATCGATATCAAAAGGACCTTAGAAGAAGAATTGTAGAGATGCATAAAGCTGGAAAAGGCAACAAACCCATTTCTAAAGGCCTGGGTGTTCATCAATCCACAGTATGACAAATTGTCTACAAATGGAGGAAATTCAGTACTGTTGCTATTTCCCTAGGAGTGGGCGTCCTGCAAAGATCACAGCAAGAGCGCAGTGTGCAATGCTGAAGGAGGTGAAAAGGAACCCTAGGATAACAGCAATGGACCTGCAGAAATCTCTTGAACTTGCAAAATCTCTGTTCATGTGTCCACTATAAGAAAAACACAGAACAAGGTGTTAATGGAAGGACACCACGGAGGAAACCACTGCTCTGCAAAAAAAACATTGCTGCACGTCTCACGTTTGCAAAAGACCACCTGGATGTTCTACAACGCTTCTGGGACAATGTTCTGTGGACGGATAAGACAAAAGTTGAACTCTTTGGCAGAAACGCGCAATGCTATGTTTGGAGGAGAAAAAACACTGCACGCAAACACCAAAACCTCATCCCAACCGTGAAGCATGGTGGAGGGAGCATCATGGTTTGGGGCTGCTTTGCTGCCTCGGGGCCTGGACAGCTTGCTATCATAGAGGGAACAATGAATTCAAAATTGTATCAATAAATTTTACAGGAGAATGTCAGGGTAGCGGTCCATCACCTGAAGCTTAATAGAAGTTGGGTGATGCAACAAGACAATGACCTGAAGCACAGGAGTAAATCAACAACAAAATGGCTTAAACAGAAGAGAATTCATGTTCTGGAATGGCCAAGTCAGAGTCAAGACCTCAGCCCAATTGAGATGCTGTGGCATGACCTGAAGAGAGCTGTTCATGCAAGGAATCCCAGAAATAACAATGAACTGAAACAGTTCTGTAAGGAGGAATGGTCTAAAATTCCTCCTAACCATTGTGCACGTCTCATCAGAAGCTACAGGAAAAGGTTCTACCGGTGCTAAAGGAGGTTCTACCGGTTACTAAATTCAAGGGTTCACATACTCTTTCCAGCCTGGACTGTGAATGTTTAAACGATGTCAATTCAATATTGACAAGAAGAAGTATAATTGTTTGTGTTATTAGTTTTAGCAGATTGTGTTTGTCTGTTATTGTGACTTAGTTGAAGATCAGACCACATTTTTATGAGTAATTAATGCAGAAATCCAGGTAATTCCAGAGGGTTCACAAACTTTTTCTTGCAACTGTATTTTTTGTTACCCTCTGCAAAACATTTTTGAGATGCATAATTGAAGCAACAACCCCTGTACTGCACAGGGTGAATGAAGACTTGCAGACATGTCCTTCTGTCAGACACAGTTGTGTCTTTTGACACACCGCAGAACTCCACAGTGTCTTGCAGGGGAGTCAACACACTGACTGGAGCAGCAACACCTCTCTCCTAAGGCACAGCAAGCTTGCAGGGATATAGCAAGTAGCAGTTGTCACCAAATGCTGAGGGGAATCTTTCCACCCTTTCTCTAGTGGTGATCTACCAGTTATTTGCTGCCAGGACACCCCAGTCACAGTTGGCTACTCATGTTAGGATTAGTTCAACTTGATCCTACCCTCTGTGAGATGGCTCTATTCGAATATCTGAACATTTTCTTTTCCTGCTGCAAATCGTGCAATAACATGCTTTGTTTCCCACCTGACTGCAGGTATGGTACATGCGCCCATGTCCAGAAGTGTTCTTGAAAGTGATGGCCCTTTCAGTGACTCACCTGCTCCCCCTGCGCCTGGCCCTGCTGGATGCCCTGATGCTTGACTACACTGCCCTGGTGGATTCCTACTTGGGGGCATACCGAGACGACCCTATCAGTGTGCACACAGGCTATGAAGTAGGGATGATTTCATACCGCAATGGTCACAAATAGCACACCAGAACAAAGTTCTGTCATACCCTAACACTTATGATGGTGTTTGGCAACTGCTCTTCATAACCTTGTGTTAAGAAACCAATTAATTATTTAGTAACTGTGGTTAAAACACATTTAAACTATCTTTTGAAAACTTTGTAATCATGGAGAGGCAGAGGTTAAGTGACTATACAACCCTTAGTTATATCCTCAAAAAGGCATGGTGTGGCACAGTTTTATCAATCAGTAGGCTGAGTATAGATAGATAGATAATACTTTATTAATCCCGTAGGGAAATTGATGAGTATGTCAATTTAAAATTGTTGGTAGGCTTAAATTAAAACAGAAAAGCTTGGAGTATAATACAGTGATCCATTCCTTACCCAGAACACTGGTCTTGAGCTTCCAAAGGAGCTGCAGAAGCTGGAGTCCGTGAAGAAGCAGAGACGGCAGTGGGCTCTGAAGAAGTACGCCATGAATGTAGAGGGTCACCTCCTCAGGTCCTCCCCTCAAGTCCCAGATGAGCCTTCTGGTCACAGCACACAAACACCTGGAGATGGTGCTCCTGAGGGTCTAGAAATGGACAGGATGGGGATGGGTGAGACAGAAGGCACGGGGCCAAGAGGACACACAAGAGGAAGAGGTCGAGAAGGGAGTGAGTCCACTCTTGTAGAAGGCTGCTGTGTCTCCGAGACATCTGAGCAAACAGGATCTCAAGGTAAAACAGGGTATAATAATGATGCAGCAGAAGAGATGTGGGATATTTCAGATTCAATGAAGAATCTTTCTTGTTCTGCAAGATCCATCCTTTGTCAAGGAAACCCTGTGGACGAGAGATTCCAGATCCCCAAGGAAAGAGCAATGGAAGGAGACCTCCCTTTTTTTTCAGAAGAGAGCAGACCAATACATATGGCTGTTGAGAAGCAATGCAAGAGGTGGGATGAAGGTTGCAAAATTAGCACCTCGAAGGAAGAGAAATCAGCTTTTCCTTACTTATCCATCAGAAGGGACCTTCATTTTCTAAAATCTGATGCTTCTGAAGGAGTTAATAGAGCGAAGAAGCCCCAGCTGATGGGAAGGAATTTGGAGATATAGCTGCTATGCAATACGGGAGAAGAGAGCAGATCTGTGCTGGTGGACAGGGTTCCAGGTGGGATTGTACTCACTGAGGGGATCCTTGCTTGAAAATAGCTTTTCAGTTGGAAGAGGCCAGTTTTTTCAGAGGCCCTAAAGTGCCTTTATGCCACTGTTTATCCTTTAGCTCACTTACAAGGAGAACAACTCCACGTCAGGACTTCCTGTGTTTTCTGGTTTTGACTTAAGACTGCAGGGCTTATTTAGATAATCTTTAATAAAATGTGACCAATATAAAAAAAAATACTAATATATTGTGAAAGCTCCATAATGTACTTGGTATTCTAAATTGAAGTAATTTTTGTACATTTTCCTTGTGCAGTTGTTTGTTTTTTATGCTTGACATAGTCTGTTTGTATTTACCAAAGAAATTTTATTTGGAACACTTGTATTTCTGACACCAAAAGACATTGGACAGTGGAAAATGAAAAAGTCACTCTATCAGTGCATTAGCATATACAGTTGTATGCAAAAGTTTGGTCAAATTGCATGTTTCACAGACTTTCTAAGTGAAAAGCAGTTAATGCAGCCTCTGCAGGGTACAGACTTAAGCATGATATATTTCAGTTCTTTTTAATGGATAATTACTCTTTATTTACTGAATTTAACATTGAAAAATAAAACTGTGAATGTTGCATGTGCAAAGGTTTGGGCACCCTGTCAGTCAGTACTTGGTAATACCTCCTTTGGCAGAAATCACAGCCTCCAAATCTTATTTGTAGACAGCTAAGAGTCTTTCTGTTTTTATTTTAGGAATTTTTCCCACTTTTCCTTGCAGACCTCTTCTAGCTCAGAAACATTTTTAGGTCTTATTGCATTCACTGCATGTTTGACATCTCCCCACAGATTTTCAATAATAGTCATCTAGGGACTGTGAAAGCCATTCCAAAACCTTAATCTTTCATTCCTGTAATTACTTCTTGTTTGATTTTGATGTATTTTTTGGATCATTGTCTTACTGAAATATCCATCTTCTTTTCAGCTTCAATGTCTTCACTGACTCTGGGACATTAGCTTCTAGGATTTGTTGATATTTAGTTGAATCCATTGTTCTACAATATTTCCTGTATCACTGGCTACAAAGCAACCCCAAAGCACAATAGATCCACCCCAGTCCTTAACGGTTGGCAAGGTGTTCTTCAAATGGTTCACCTGTGTCTCTCCAAGTGTGTTTTTTGTTCTATTTTCAAAGTGTTATAAAGTTCTATTTTTGTTTCATCAGGATACAGCACTTTGTTCCAAAACCATTTCTGGCTTATCTACGTATTGTTTTGCATACTTTAGATGTTGCCTTTGGCGATGAAGTCTTAGGAAAGGTTTCCTGCAGATCATTTTTGTGTAAGCAACGCTATACTGTGGACCAGTACTCTGGTGTCGGCTAAATCTTTCTGCTGGTTCTTTGTAGTGATATGTTGGTTCTGCTTTGCGTGACTGACCACTTTATGAGCAGTTCTATCAGAGATTGTTCTGGATTTTACACATCTTGCCTTGACTTCACCAGTTCCCCTTAACTTATATTTCTTAATGATGTTTCTTACAGTGGAAATTCCAAGCTGGATGTGTTTAGATATCATTTTATAGCTTTCCCTTGCTTTGTAAGAGTCAGTTATCTTTATTTATAAGTCCTCAGTCAGCCGCTTAGAGGAGCCCATGGTTGTTGAGAGTAGGCACAACATCCTGAGAGGTTAGAAGGGTCAGAGTATACTGTATATTCAGCTCTGGATTTGTCTTCCCCTGGGTTCATTTAAGGTCTAGTGCGTCAATCAAGTTTTGAGGCTTTAAAAAACTATTAATGAATCAATTGGAAGGGTACCCAAACTTTTGCAGATACAGAAATATATAATTTTAAGTTTGTGTCCCGCAGAGGTTAACTTTTTTCACTTTTTTTTTGTCCATGTAGTTTAAACATTAAACACTATGTTCATTAGATCTCTACATGTTCTTTATTTAATCAGCAGTGATAAATTATTTTTCTACGATAAACAATTTAGATCCGCAATATTAGAATGTATAATTTATTATGTTGTCTGTTGGGGGTGGAGCACAGAGGGGTTTTTTTCCATGTTTTTTGCATAGTGCAATAGCAGAGTTCAGCCCAGAGATGGCAGTAGAGTGTTAAAAATAGTCATATTTGATATGGTTAATAAAATATGGTACTTGGGTTTTTTTTAATCAGTTTTTCAATTACATCAAACAATACAATGATCAGTTGGTTTTTATCACTGTGGCCTGTTATTGTACAGAGAGAAACAAAAAAACATGAAGGGTGTGTAATAAATAAGGGAAATTCAAAGACTCTGGATTTAATTTTAAGTTAATTTGGTTTGGATCAAATGATCAAATATCTTATCTATGGAACTGTTATACTTCCACTTACTGGATTGTGGAATTTCCCAGTGGGTTTAAGAAGCTATACGCGGTAATATATTAAGTATATAGAAAACTGAAGTTTTCTTCTTTAGGTTTATAACAAAGTAAAAAAAAAACAACTGGAACTTCAGTGTCCTGATACTGTTATTGGTGTTACGCATAATCTTCATGTATACTCCCTATTAAAAGTATTAATTTGGCTTAGGCTTGTAACATGAAAACTCCTTTTCTGTGTCGGTTGCATATAAAGATCAGTTCAGTTTGAGAGAAGCATTTGTGCCTGCTATGTTCTGTTGCCATTTTCATCACTATTTAAAAAGTGATGGAAAAATACTGTAAAAAAAAAATTTCTCCAACAAACAGTACCATTTTTTTCAATAAAGCATTTATCATATGAGTTCTTGTGTGTTGTGCGTGAATGGTTGTACATGCTGAACTTGTGTTTTATGCTGTAATTTAACTAGACAATGAGGAACTTGATATAAACAAATTGTGGGATTTCTATACATGCATTTTGAATAGCCGATTAGTACAATAAGTGGCCATTGTAGGATGAAATCTATCCTAGCAGGCAATAGGCACAAAGTGGGATAAACCTTAGATGGACTGCTGGCTCATTTCTGGGGAACATCTTTTTTGTAGTGATTTAGTCAACACGGAGAGCAGCCTTTGGACTGTGGGAGAAAAAAGAAGCACAAGAAACATGCAGACTTCACACAATGTGCCCTGGAGAGATTTGAACCCAGGACCCACCAGCTGTGAGGTAGGTACTCCAGCCACCATCCCACTGTGCTGTTCACACACAGGATGCAGTGGTGTTGTGCTTACTGTATGGTCAGCTTTGTTACACGTTTTCAAAAGTTTCACTACTCCGTGAAGTTCTTAATTTCAGCAGTACCTCAATACCAGAGCCTGTACCAGCAATGAGCATAATCTCGAAACGAAAACAGATCTGCAGGTTTTGTTTTCATGTTTTAATAGTTGACTTTATAATTAAATCATTGTAAAAGGTGTTTAAAATCCATCCATTTTCTGTTTTATTCAATATTGGATCACGGGGTTGCTGAAGCCTTTCTTGGTCAGCAACAGGCACAGGGCAGGATACCCTGAACAGGACGCCAGTCCCTCGCAGGGCACAGATTCACACCAGGGCCGATTTATAAAATCATTTTAAATAGTGGAAGTATAAAAGGCATTGGCTACGGCAAACACTTTGTGAAACAGAAATGATGTGTGCTTTTCACATTCTCCATTTAAATGTCACTTTATTCCGTTAAAGTCTTCACATTTTAGGAACAGAAAATAAAAAAGAGGTTGGAAACAAGAAAATGTGTTCAAACTCTGGAATTATTATTTTTTAAATTATTATAAGCTATAAAAGATGTTATATGTTCATGCTCATGTTTATGTTTATAAGAATCTTTATAGAATCTTGTCTTTTTTGCAATAAAACTGGATATACCAAAAAAAGAAAGATATGAGGAACAGCTTTTAAGATGTTTTTGCCATCAGGTAAAAAACTGTTGTAGGACAGGAAGGTGAGAATTAGAGCATGTCAGAATATTAATTCAAAGCAGTGACTGAAAACTAAAGAGGAATACAAAGACATTTGTATAACGTATACCAGAAATTATCTCCATGGATATCTTCATTTTAAAACATAACCAGGTTTGAAGAATTGTGTCTTGGGTAAATGCCAGTCTCATTAATTGAAACCACAACATATTGTAGATCAAGATTTTAATTAACTAGGAAAGAGGTTAATAAAGTTCACTTAGCAACTGACAGCTTTTTCAGTTCCAAAAATGCCCCTGAGGAAATGTATGCAATATTTAATTTAGTATTCAGTTTTCCAGATTGGATTCAATGTTTTTCATAGTGCATGTTACCATTAGTTAAGGTTGTCTGGAGAAGAAAAACTGTGCTCTAATTATTAAAAGACCTAGCTTATACAGTATACAAAAGCCTCCAATGAAGATGATGTCATTTAGACACCTTTAAAAAGCTGTTGAGCCTTTTAGTCTGACAAACAACTGGAAACCAAACAGACTGGAGTGACAGAGGGAGACCTACTGTATAAACAAGTTCAATATAATTTAAGGTGCTGGATTAAAATGTAGCTACTCAACATTACTTAGCATGCACCACTCATCCGCGCTTAAGTGATCATTCAACATCTCTCGTTCAGAGAGTTTCAAGAACATTGCTTTCCCAAGAACATCACAGTAATCATCTCAGAGCTTATCGGTTCAATCTGCAGGGTTCGGTCCTTCCCATTGCACCTACGGAAACAAAACAACACAATTATGTGCAGGGAAATTCAGAGTACCAGTTAGTGACTGGGAAATTAGATTTTCATTTTTGTTACGTTCCCTATATTCATACAGTATACCACATATAAAGCAAAATTAAGGAGTCCATCAAGCCAATCACTTCACTTTGTTGTTAGTGATCAGTTGAGCCTGTTGACTGATGCTAAGTAGGTCTCTTCTTGAAGACCTTGCATTTCCTGTCAGTCACAATAATGCATAATGAGCACTGCTTCCTGTTTCTCAGGCTGGTGAGGAAGGAACAAAAGACTGGTCACACGGTAGTCATTGCTTCCTACCTCCTATGCCTTACAAACGTATTCTGTATCCTTCTGTGGAAAGATTAACTTACTTGTTTCATTGCAACAGGAAATGCCGCAAATACATTCTTATTTAGATATTGAATCAGGAAACGTAAAGCCAAATAATAAAATTAATTTTAAAATACTTTGGTAAAGTCAGTGTTGTTTAACGAAACAACGTATTCTTTAACCGATTATTCTACTCTAGTGCTCTTCAGCATAATTGAGAGGCCGTTTTACATTGTCATTAATGCAGTGTACAAACAAATAATGATAAAAGGCTTTTCAAAATCACTGGCAAAATCACCTGATTGTTATTTGACAGTCAAATAAAAAAAAAATTATGAACCCTGTGTGTTTTTCAAAAATATATACTGTACTCTATATTTTCTTTCTGACTAATAACGATTTTTTTCTCGTCTATCTCAAGAGTCTGGAATACCAGAATTGATTTTGATCTGTACGCCTGCAGTGACTAAAAATTAGGACTAACGGTAAGTAGTGTTACCTCCTATTTCCCGAGTCATATTCTTTTCACACCTGTGGACACCAAGGAAACAGACTGTTTCTAGACACTGGCAGAAGGTCTCAGATCATTGTAGTACAAGATTGAGAAGGAATATTGTCCTTTATATTCTCCAGAATGTCACATTTGATCTACTAACTAGTCTTTCCAGATGTTTTAACTTAATTTTAGATAAGAAAATACTTCACAAACCAAGTACAAAAAATTCCACTTCATCATTACATTTATCTAACTAAAAACGGAAAGTTTGTATGAAACCTGCAAGGTCATGGAAGCTTGAAATAACCTTTTCTTCTTTACAAATCTTAAACATTCATGGGGGGATTTTGTCAGGGTATAGGTTTGTGCACAGTATGTTTTAAGAAACAAGAATGTAATAAAATTGCTAATATGAATTGGGGTACCTTTTATGTATAATATTGATGTCTATTAAAACAAGTTAGTTTCTCAGCAGGAGAATTGCTGCATTATTAACTAGCCAAGCTTGTTTATCCTTTGTGACTTAATCCAAAACAAATGTTATTATATGGTCCCAGTTTATTTACTTTCTACAACAATACCTGGTGTCTAACACCCAGGAGGATGCTGTCTCTAGTTACCAGTAACAATGGAACCAAGGGGGTGGTATTTAAAATGGGTCATGGTTCCTTAGCAACCAGAAACCTGCTTGACCAGTATTAGGTTACAGATCAGTTTATAATTAATAGGATGCTATAAAATATTAATTAAAGAGAAGGATGGCTTACACTGCTGAACCCCCTCCTTATTTGGAGTGTCAATTGCTATCCAGTTCATTGATTTTCCTGTTCTACGCATCTATGCCAGGTTTGTTATACATATCCACACTCCAATTGGTGAGGCATGTGCTTGTGTTCATGTTTGTTATGAAGTCGTTAAATTGATTAAGCATAAAAAATGGGCACAGCTCACTGCAGTAAACATATTTTTGTTTGCGAATCTCCCTCCACACATACATAAAACAAATCTTTTCTGTTTCAAGTGCTTCTGTTCTGGTTAATATAAATATCTATGGCCCAGTGGTGACAATCAGATCATTTTGCATACTCATTGTCCACTTATCGTGGTGGAGGAATAATTTATAACATGAAGTGTGCTCCACTCTCAACATTTCTGACATCTCTAGTATGAAAAGCAACAGCAGGTGAATGGCAAAACTGATACAGGATGTTTAAAATACTGATGTCTTTGGACAATGAAATGTTACACTGTGGTGAGCTGGGTTGTTTTTAAGACTGCAGCAAAATGTCATCAAATGGTCTTCTATCTCTGCATACTTGTTTTATTTTTAATCTTAAGCAGAATCCATTTGACTCCATGTCCATACAGTACTCTGATAGCAATAAGAAAAAAAAACACTCCTCAATGTGAAGAAGCATCTTGTATTTATTTCAGCATTATGTAAATATGCTGTTAATATGTCAAGTTTCAAAGATAACACTGTAATGCTTGTGGGCCACCCTTGTAAATAAAGTTTGCGTTGAAATCATGGGATAGTTGAAGACTTTTAATGAGACGTTAAGTCACAAATATCCATTGTCTATGGTATTAGCTCTCTCTTTTATGGTATGGTGTCCATTTATTTTACTGCCGGTAACACCTCAGAACTGCACGGTATAAAAGAGTCTCACAGGAAGAGGTATATAGGAACCTGATTCAGGGAATTTTTTGGTAACTGTTTTGCAAACCAGATGAAGCACAAATAGCAAGAGCTTGCTTACTAAAGCATGCCCTGTTACAAAAGTTTGTTTTCCTCTTTCCACCAGCAGGGGTCAGAGGCTGTCAGTGAGACAAAGTCTTAAACTTCTATATTTTGAGTGAGAAGCCTCAAAAGTTTTTTTTTATTTAAGTCACCATGCAGGTAGAAAGCTGTGTGAGAAAGCCAGGAATTCCTGCCAGGGAATAGCTTTCACAATGTGACCTAATCAATCTTCAGTTTCTCAGTTTCTGTTCCCATAAATGAATAAATACATTTTGACTGTGGAATTACAAAGAGATACATAATGGAATGCTATAATAATTTCATAATGAAGACATCTGTGTTTTTTGGATTCAGGGCTTCATGGGCAAATCCTAAATATACTATGGCTATGAATATTAATTAGCATTCAATAACAGCACTGCAGAAGATGGTACATCCATGATAGAGAAAGCAAAAAGTCCATCTTGACCATACTTTTTGCTGTTACCTATTCTTGACTCACTGATACCACAGACCCTTACCCACCATATTTTGTACCAGCTGCTGCTCTGGAGGCTATCTGTCCTGACCATGGTTCATCTGGAACACTTTGGGCTGCCACACTGTGAAGAGGGGCTCCCCTCTTCACAGTGTTGCAGCCTGTCTAGTGCCACCCAGTCGTTGGCATGTAGGACTGTGGGGAGGGGTTTTATTCAATGTAATTCCCTGTGTAAAATGTGCACAGTTCTGTACAGCCTATGCACAGGCTCTCTCACCGATTTGTGCTTGAAGGCGAGTTTTGCCCTTTTTCTTTTGGCCTCTCTTTGCCACTGAGAACCTTTAAAAATGTACGGAGTCCACCCTGGCCCCTTTGTGAGTGCAGGATGTCTTCAGGTCACCTTCAGGAGGAACTCCTTTTTCACGTGCATCTGCTTTTATTACACCTCTCTGAAATGGGCATCACAGTGCAATGGGAGAACAGCACTGGTTGTTGAAGCAAAAGACCTCATCTTTCAGGAAAATTCTCTCACAGGCAGGTCGCCTTCTATCATACGAATAGCAAACCAGCATTCTTCATCACACAAGCACGCATGGCTGTATCTATTTCTCTTCTTGCATTCATTCAGCCAATTTAAACGAATTTTAAACAAATTTAATTCGTACTCAGCTCATTTTCCCAACTTTAACATAAATCAAATCCCAATCACTTTTATAAAATCACATGACTTGAGCTCAGAATTTAGTTATTCAGTACAAATTTGACCTATTCACTATTTACAACATTATGTTTCTGTTCAATAAACTACTTATGAAAAACTATTGCTTTGTTTGTGTATCATTATGCATTCATTATGTACTGTAGCCATTATCAGAAAAGATACGGTTTATATAGTGTAATATAATCGTATACTGTATATATATAAGATAGAGTTTCGAGTTGGTAGCTGTATCAGCATGTGTAGGTTGCAAAAGAACAAGTCAAGGTTAATTCCATGCTGAAAGGAGAAGACAAGAGACACAATGTTTCAGCCATGGAGCCTTCGTCAGGTGTGTGATACCTTTTGTCTCTTCTTTTCAGCATGGAATAAACCTTTACCTGTCCTCATTTCTATGATTATATGCATATTATTTTAAAAAATTAAATTCAACATATATACAAAAAATTTCACCTATTTGGGGCTGTTAAGACAGTATTAATCTGAAATTATTATTTCATTCATAAGAAGCAAGAAGCAGTTAAACCGATATCTTTGATAATCTTATAATTTAACTGTAGCATTGGTAGGAATTTTGAAAGCAATACAATTAACAGTAGGTAAATTTAAATATATCTTCTTTTTTCAATTTAGAAGTGTATTGATGGGCTGGTTCAGTATTTAATGGACGGTGAACGTTGGTGGTATTCAAACTCCCAGGCAGCAGCCCTGTTCTTTCTCAATAGCATTTAGGGAGGACTAAATGGGGGGAAATGTAATGACCCCAACTTCTCACATCTTCCATCTGTTTTCATAACCTATTCATTACAGCCCTGCGCTTAGAACGTCTATGTCCAGCTCTCTGGTCTCTCTACTATAATGAGATTAGCGTTTGATACGTCGCTTGTCATATTCAGCAGGGTATTAATTTTTAATATGGGAACAAGACTAACAGGTCCAGATGGCCCCATTCAGGTAGCAAAAAAATGAGCAGAAAATACAGCCATGAATATTTGATGAAGTGCGAGTAAAGGTATGCTTGTTTCAAATGCAGATGACAAAGGTTGGGTTTCACGTGGTAGAAAAAAAAAGACCGGGCTAATGAAGAAGCACAAGGCTTTCAATAAAATGAGATGCTTGTCATCCCTTGATTATTGAATGTTAATTTTGATTAATAATTTAAGATACTGGAGGACAGAAGAGGGAGTTTGTTTTCGGCAAAACCCAAGAAATATGGGTTGTTATTGTTGTTTTATAGCCTATAATTTTTGCCATTTGTACAGTGAAAATTATTCATGAACAAGAGAAATACTAATTTTTTCCTAAGACCTATGAGCTCTTCAGGGTTCTTTTTCTTAACTGACTGAAATAAGTAATAATGTAATAATAAGGAACTCAGGTGGACCAAATTCTAATCTGACAGGTGAACCTATTGTACTGTATTTCAAGACATTTTTTACTATGGAGGAAACTGTCCCTTGAGCAAAGAAATACATTGAATCTCAACTTTGTTAATTGATAAATAATTTCACCATAAGTCGTTAATGATCAAAAATGTATGTACAAACCTGGCAACAGAACTGGCAATGTAAATCTATCAAATGAAACAGCATAAAACAGCAGAAAATGAAAAGCAAACTGCAAGGGGAATGTGGTGTAAATGAACACTTGTCAACAGTTCCCTAATCCACAGCACAAGGAGACATATTTCATCATCATCAGGTACCCACTGAGAAGTGCTCTTGAGATTTTGGCCCATTTTACCAGATTGGCTAAATGGATCAAACAGCTCAAGATTGTAAGTTTTCCTATGTTCTAATGGATCTAAGGATGGATTATAACTGAGAATGACAAATAGATCAAATATGAACAACTGGCTACTGGGAAGAACACAAGTAACAGTGAGCTAGTAAGACCATCTGCAGAGAAAAAGAAATAGAACATTTTCTAGAATGTAGATATCCATACATCATAGTAATCCATATAACACATATCTATGATTTCAGACAATCCATTGCAACAGTATTCCTCCTTCAGCATTGATTAATAATTATTGGGTCTGGAAAGTACAATATAAGAGGCTTGCTTCTGTAAACTGTTACTAACAGAAACAGGACTTTTTTATTCTTTGCAGCAATAGTCTAAAGCTGGGCAAAGGAGCTTGTTTTCACATCTATAGTTAATGTGCTCTAAATTATTGTAAAAGAAAGCTGAGGGAGCAGAATATCTTTTTTGGAACAGATTTGTAGACTGATGCCTTTTGTTGTTTGGCTAAGTTGTCAGAGACTAATAATTCAGGTGGGTAGCTGCGTCAGCATGCGTAGGCTGCAAAGGAACAAGTAATAGGTTTATTCCATGCTGAAAAAAAAAAGAGAGAAAACACAACGTTTCGGCCATGGAGCCTTCTTCAGGTGTGAGGGCTCCACCTGAAGAAGGCTCCACGGCCGAAACGTTGTGTTTTCTCTTCTTTTTTTCAGCATGGAATAAACCTAGAGACTAATAATACTGATTGCTAAGGAGGGGAAAATGTGTTGGCAATGGACTTATGTTCTTCTCTAAACATACCGTCTACTTCACATTTACCTGACTTACAAAAAGAATGTAAATAATATTATTCCTGCTTCTACTCAGCACACTAACAGAACACACTTCTAAAGGAGAATAAAAAACGCATAGGCTCTAGGTTTACAAGTTTAATGATGTGAATTCAACAGCAAATGTAATTAACCGCCTTATCCTAATTTATTAGTCAATTACCTAGAGAAAGGTATACCTGAATAAACATCCTTATAGTGCTGTTGTAGACAAGTTAACAATCCACGCAATGAAAAATGCTCTGTGAATTAGCTATCTGCTCCTGTACTAAGTGGCAGGACAAGGTGTAATCTGCAGAGGGAATACGTCTTGAGGGATATGATCTCATCTAGTGAGGATGTGCTGACATCAGAGTTTGGAGAACAACATATCATTTACTGTACAAAACAAGAGTCTAGCAACAGGAGTTTTTAGGCGGGGCAGGCAAGCCTTAAAAAATAAGGTCTGCCTGTAACTGGCACTTGTTATTCTTCTTGCAGCAAGTGCATAAAAAACAGGCCAAAGAAGTGATAAGCCCTTTAATTCTTGTAGCGGACTCAATGACTTCTTCAAGACAAATTACAATGACAGCTTGAATACGGTGACTATTCAAATCATTTATGTTGAGAAATTGAGTTTTCTTGTGTGCAAGATGGATGAAACATAATTTTATTTGAATGAGCTTTATTTCCCAATGAGATCTGCAGTGCCCTCTTGTTCTCTTTATTTTAAACATGACATATTACCATACTGTTATCTGAGCCTAACACCTGCAGTGGTTCTTTATTTAATGTCATGTAAATCAGAGCCTAGAGGCAATTTAACCCCGGTGTAAGGTAGTACATTTATTGTACCTGTCTGTCAAGGCGAAAGCTCCAGAGACAGCAGGTATTTAACAGTCTGTAGCTGGCATGATGATCTGGATGCAAGCAATATGTTAACACATTTACGTCAACATTTAAACCACTGGCTTACCCTAACATTTGGAGTTAACTTTGCACACTGCCCCTACTCTGTCACAGTGTGCGAAATGAATGATACATTTTTGGTTGGATAGATTTTTGGTTGTCTAAATCCATCTCATCAAATACTTCCTTCAAACTTTAATGTAATTCCAAAGAATTTTTTAAACATGCTGGGAAGTTATATTTATATTTCAAACAGTTTTTTTTCTTAGGGTAGGCTTCTGAAAAAACAACACTTTCATCTTGTCACAGCAAGTCTTTAAGTATTAGGTAAATTCTTAAAACGAAAAGAATTTTCAGCTTTGTACAGTATGCCTCTGTGTGATTCCAGCATGTAGAGATAATGCAATATAACTGGGTTTGTAGTGCACACAAATGATTTGAAGCTAGTCCTCACTGTATTCATGATGTGTCTAATTGTAGACTCTTCATAATATGAACTGCACAGTTTTCTATTAATATTGTTTTCAATTACTGCAGATAACTTTATGACTGTTAATACAATAAATACACATTTATTAAGAATCAAATCAGTCTAGTTAAATTTAATTGACGTCTTTAAAAAGACAGCATAGGAACAGAATGTTAATTCCAGCTACAGATTTAAAATAAGCCATACTTTTAAATTCCCTCCTCTAGATTTCCTTTTATAAATCTATGGCTATTTTACTATGATCCTTGGTGTAATCCTTGTCTAAGATGACTTACTCATGCCAAAGTTTAGTAATTCAAGGAAGTTCAAAATTATTCCCAGCTATATATTACAGATAGAATCTATTATTTTCGAAGCTTTGCATTGTTCTTAATTGTTGTCATTGCTGTGATAAACATTCTTTTGTCATGTCATGGGAGTTGTGGTTTTGAAAGAATGGGTAATGAGTCTTTTCTGTGGGTATTCATATGTTCAACAATGGGATTCCAAATTCTAAAGAGGGCAGTCTACATTTAGTGACAATAGTCCTGCTTAGTCAGGGACTGTCTTATTCTTTGCTTTTGAAATCAATGACTTTTTTTTTAATTATGCTTTTCCCAAGATGGAGTTTTACTGTAATTCTGACTGAAGCAGAACAACAAGCAAACTAAAAAAAAACAACTCAATCCTACTTCCAGCTGAGTTGCGCTGTATTGGCTGTACCCTCCAAGCACACACTATTTCTGAGAGTGAGGAGAGAATTCCTAATAAACAATGAATCTACTGGATGAATATTTGTTACTGCAATACCGACAGATGGCACAAAGCACTCGAGGTAATGAGCGCAAAAGATAACATCTCCCCATTTACATATTAAACAGCAGTCAGACAGGTTGGATTGTGTGGGCCTCTGATCAGCAGCTCACCAGCATGCCTGGGATCTGGAGGCAGACAGCAAAAGAGTGACACACTGAACTCACACACGACAGGCACACAACGTTTACAAGAGAAGAGTGCTGCCCAACGACCTCTTCCCATTACTCATGGACGCTGCCCCACTTCCAGAAAAAAATAGCTAACAAAAAAATAACATTGCTTTTGTAGAATATGGTGTACAAACTGTATGGTACAAGCACACATACGCAGGCCTGAGTCTTTACAGAGCAACTGAAATTCACAGTCTAATCATAAGAAGATGTCCAGTTGACAACAACCAAAGCTGCAGAAGAGAAATATGTTTGTGAATGTACAGTAATACATCTGTGTCTAGTGTACGAGGAATTAATGCTGTAAATATGAACTTACAGACAGAATTTATACTCACTAAACTGGCCTTGAAGTTAGGTTTCTGCTTTTAGACTTTGGAGTATGAATCAAGTAAAATGCCTGAGTTTTCAGTCCTCTGTGCCCTAAAATGAGAACAATAAGCTGCAAAGTGTGAAAGCACAGTATATTTTGATCAGGATTTTTATACAAATATGAACACTATAAATAATAATTATAAGAATGATTGGAATTGATATATGCTTGTGGCAAAGGAAATCCATTAATACATGCAATATTGAAATGCTTTATGAAAGTTTATTATATTTCAGATACTAAATCACAGGTTTTTCTCTGCAAAGTTGAGGATTCTAATATTCTCTATTTTTTCTTCTCAAACATTAGTGCTAATACCCCAAATGTCCTGACAAAAACTCCTTACAACAGTAGTTTCTCAAGTACAAAAGTTTGTTGAACCTCATCATGTTTTAATAATCATCTTAAAATAAGCAATGAACATCAGTCCAAATTGAACAAGTCATATGATGTAAAACAGCTAATGAAAATCCCATTTGAATTGACTGAAGCTGATGATGTGAGTTTTTCTCTTTCATGTTTAAGTCTTTTATGACTTATTTCAGCTATTTGCATTGCTCAACTGTATTTTGATTTTATTACTTTCATTATTACAGTCATTTATACTGTCACCAACATGTATGCAGAATACAACATAATGTGTCAAATACAGCAGTAAACATCACACTCAAATAACATCATGGAAGTCAGATCATTTTCCTTTATAAAAGTGGCACATAAGTCATAATTTATAGTTCACAAGGGACAACAACATCCACAAATTGAAGGCTGTGTGAATGTTTGGAAAACTTGGTGAGATAAGTTTGACTTAATCTGCCTGGTTAATGGGTAGCCTTCTATCCTCAGCGCGAAGTAGCTCAAACCCCATTCAGACAAAAAAAACATAGACTGCAAGGTAGAGATCAGAGGTGAATTGCACAGGTGTTGGAGTTCAGTATATATGCCTAATTTCATAATGATGGTGATTTGGTACAGCTGTGGGAGATTGACTTATTGTCCTTATCCCTCTGGAACTTCAGTCAATAACTTCCTTCTACAAGTTATTTTTCTTTTCAGTGCTTAATTGAATACATCAATAAAAATTCATCAATATTTACCCTGTAGCTTTTTTCTTCTTTCCAAAGTAAACAACACTGCAAAATTGTTCTTATGCGTAAGGAAAAATGACAAGATTCCCAGATTATTTCTTTGTACTAACACAAATACATATACAGTATATAAAAATGAAAATGTAATTGTCGAATGTCCATAAAGATGTGGACAAACTAAGACCTGAAAGAATCATCAGGTCTGTGGGGACTTTTCATCTAGACCAAAAACCCTGTCACATTGTAAAAATTGTGTAGGATCTTTATAACTAAACATAGGAAAATACATAAATGCAATGAATTCATCTATATCAATACTTTATTTGACCTAGAAATACAGTCATATGTTTACACTCAAAGTTTTACCCAGATTACTAATTTACTACACCAAGTCAATTTAATTTAAATGTGCATTAATGCACTTGTTTGTACTGTTCTTACATGCTGCATAATGATTTTAATGACCTTTATTCTGGTACATTCCTTCATCCACTTCATTTGTGTTCTTTTAGTGATCTAAACACTCGGCATAGAAAATGCTATTCTTAGTTCACTGTTATTTGATGAAAATGGATGCAGTTAGTTATTATCACCTGTAAAAAGAAAACGTAGTGTAATTCAACAGAAGCATTAGCAAAATGTACACCATAGACTTTCACAATGATTTTCTGCACACTCACATGTAATTGGAAAATACATTTTTGCTTTGACCAATCTGTCAGATGTTAAAAACCTGAAATGTACCATGTGTTTTACACAGCAGTAACTAACTATAGTCTTTAAATTGTAATATGTTACTTAGAGTGAAGTTTTTAAGAATTGCACAGCGTCCTACAACAGGGCTGAATTACAGTCAAAAGCTTTAGTTCCACTTTCCAGAAAATCTCCCGTTTAGTGTTCTCATAATTCCACAGATTCAATGGTGTTGACACTTTGTTCAGAACATTGCTGCAGCTGTACACTATTATAAAAAATAAGCAAATACTGATCTACAGGAGATTATTACCCCAATGACCTAGTTTAATGCCGTCATTTATGTATGGCACATTGGATATCAAACAAATCCAATCTCTATGCAGCAAACCACTAAAAATTCAACACCGGAATAAAGTCATATGAAGCAGTAAAGCACACAGAACATGGACCATTAACCAAAAAAAAAAGGCTAGACAAAGGTATTCATTATGACTTTATCATTGTTGTGTTTGACCTTCATTACCATGTTTTATTATGGATTTTTTTGCAGCTGTCTTCTGGATCAAAATATATAAATCAGTATGAATGTGATTGCAAAGTCATACAGTATATAACTATCATTTTATCTAATGTTGCAAATAAAGCATCACTGAACCACTTCATACAAGCTCAACCAATTAATAAATCAATACATCATTCAGTAAACATATTTTTATAGTTCTCTCCATAGAACACTTTGCAAAATTATATACAACATATAAAAACTAAAACTCTGAATAGGAGAAAATTAATCTCTAGAGGTGCAAAGCTTAAAATTACTTCCCTTCCATGTAATGAATCTTGTGATATACTGCACAGAAGGCATGTTCTGGATTGTGGTTAATCCTTATGTACTGTATGTCATGTGGGGGGGCCACCGATCAGAGCATAATTCAGCCTGTCTAAATCAGATAACTAAACCTGGGTATTTCATGCTATACTTCTAAATGTGTTGATCATAGCCTTTACATGGAGAGAGAAATTTGGAAAATCATGGATAACATCTACAGTGTATTTAACTCAGCTAACAGATTTTACTGCATTGTTCCATGGATTGTCAGAAGTAGGTACTGTATTGCTTTAAGCATGTGCTCATTTATTCGGGTGGCATTATTCAAGTGTTAGCAAAAAGGCTTTAATAAGCCCCTTTCTCAGCCCTTGAGACTTCCATCCTAATACAGAATGATGGTCTCCTCTATATGATAGTATGAAATAATTTAAATTAATTCCAGCAAGAGCCCTTTCATTAGAGCATGCCAGCAGAGGCAATGTTGTATGTGATTGTCTGGTGTTACCCCTGTGATTTGCACAAGTAATGAAGTCACGCAACAGCCACCAGTTTGGAACAGAAGCCCTACAAAACAGTAAACTGCCATATTTTAATTAAAAACTAAATTGCATAGGATCAAACATTTGTGCCGACAGATTGAATAACAGGTGACGGCTGAACTATATGTTTAAAAACCAAGCAGATGATGCTGGCATGTTTGGGACACAGACTTGTAATTGCCCCAGTCTGAAGGTTTGGTGTGTCTCTCTGCTGGAGCAAAGCTGCAGAAAATAAACTGACGCCATCACAGTGCTCTTTCATACTGATTTTCCTAAATAGCTGTGTCCTGATATGAACAGTATTTTTGGCCATGTTTGTGCCAAAAGTCTTATTCTCAACAGCAGAGTTGAAATTTCATGTACTTTCATGTACTATCTACTTTTTGAATAAGCACTGAAATAGAAGGTATCAAAAACGAACACATTTTTATGACAAATTTGTTTCTCACTTTTTACTAAGATGTAAAGAATTGCATAGATTACATAATAAATTCATTCAGTATTTTTTTTTAATGTTAAAATATTAAAATAGTGTTTTGGTAGTGCCATGCCACTAAACGTCCTCTTTTAATAATGTTTAGAAACCCCCAAGGACTTTGCACATAATATGAGCTGTGATTTTAAAACTGTGAGCTCTGATGAGGTAGAATGATGGCGCTGTCTTGTCAAGCAAAGGGCCAGCAGGTGGCACGTGAGAGCAGCCTCTGACGTCTTCGTAAGCACCATCAATTCTTGACCTTAATACCCTCCTTCCATTCAACGACAGTACGCCAGACACACTGCCAGATTATGCTCTCTTGCCTGCCATTGAGGCAGCTGAGCTGAAATCACCACTCTTTTCACTTGGAATCAAATTTTAACACCGACCCCCCCAGAGGGCAAAGACCTCACAAAGCAGGCGACTGTGGCACGTGTTGCAGTAGATACTACATAACCTGCTGCAGAATCCCTGATATATATTTTTAATGAGAAAAGGCAACTGATTAAACTTGTAACAAAAGTATGACTCAGAAGCTTTGACCAGACCCACACTCTTCTCACAGCTTGCCGTCCTGATAGAAAGAAACTCAAGTGAAGGAACCAGCAGGCTTTCGCTAATGGAAACTGTGGCAATATACCAAAAATCCACATTTCAAACGCTTCAGGACAAGTGGTACCCTTCCAACACTAAAAGGGAGCGAGGTAATGGCAAACACGAAGGGCAGGGATACAAGTTTCATTACGCTGGTAAAATTAAAGAGTTCTGTTCTAGACCCACAGCCAGCTGAGCCTTTTCATCAGTTTTTAAACACTTTGTGCACTGATAGCCATCTGCTGTTGTCCTGTGGCTAAATGCGTAGGTACCTTGTCCATCTTCCTTTGCTTATGCCATGAAATCAGCCTCTGCAGGATAAAAACTGGTGATGGTGGTTTTATAAAACAGCACGATGACAACAAACACAAGAAGACCAAGAACATGAGGCTATGATTTGTGTAAAGGGTTGTAGGTGTCTGGAGCAAACTGCTTTACTCATGTGGTCGAAGTGGATACCTTAGATAACAGCATGTCTCCAAGAGGTGGGAAGAAAACGAGAATGTGTGGAGGGAACATGCAAACACCACACAGAAGGTAGCATCAAACCCAGGCCTTTAGGGCTGAGAGGCTGCAGTGCTGACTAGCACTCCACCATGTCGTCCAATGTCCTTAACACTGGCTGAACACATTGGAACTGAAGCAACCAATAGCCTTGAATAAAGCATCACTTTGTTTTTACCATGTTGATTACTGTGCAACTAAACTAAAGCAACACAGGAAAATGTTACCGCCGGCACACTGGTCATTTGGTATTTCTCCATCATCTGCTCTACAATGTAGTCATTTATTTTTTAAACATAATGCAAATGAGAACGTGGGAATCACGAAGTCTGAATTGTCAAAAAATAAGGCACAGTTTAAAAACAATCTAATCAATGCATGACAGATTGAATGACATATTGTGCAATGCAAGTTAAACATAGAAACATCTATATAGCTTTTCATGTCGAAAAATTGTGCATTTCCCTGGATTTTCCGAGTACTGAAAAACTAGTTCCTTCTCAAAATGTAAAAGCTGCAATTGGACTGGTATTGTTGGACTAGGACAATTACAACATCTTAGGAAGGGATTATCAGTAAGCTAGTACATCGTTCTGCATATTTACTTCCCACTAATCTTCTCAAAGCCATCCAACAAGCTATGAGAAACATTTTGATGCTGTTGTGCATTACAGTGACAAAATGCTGTCGGTGTGTGGCTTGTTTTTTTTTAAAAAAAAGAACTGAGCTGCTCATGAAAATGGCATAGACGCATGTTTTCCATTGATAAATGGAACACAAAATAAGGAAATAGTTCTTTTTGATCTTTCATAATAGATACTCATTACTCACAAGGCCTATGTTACTGATTCTCTAGGAACTAATCATCAGCAGCTGCGTGTCCTTTACTCTTAAAAACATGGAAAAGTATCAAGGGAAACAATGGTGATGAAAAGTGCTGGCGTGGGGGCTACTGAGAGCTCTTCAGAGTGAGGCAGGGTCCGGCATGATCGTGTTGCTGGCCTCATACAGTACAAAACCATAACAAAACCTCACACTCAGCCTAATGGAGTTGCTGAGCAGTGTTGTTTCACTAAAGACAACTGGGGTAAATAAATCATACTGTACATACTTTGTTCCACTTTCTCGTGATACGTTGAAGCAGGCCTTCATCAGGGCATGAAAAAAGTGCATAACACAACAGTATTTTATCACCTAGTGATGTTTCAGTTTTCCAGTTACCAACCATATACAACACATGCGAAAATGAGGCACCTAGACAACTTCTCTTCCCTATTTAAAACAACTTCATGCATAATCACTACACCATCAACTTATAAGAGTTCAATTAAATTAAATGCCAATTAAATCCTATATCAAATTAATGGAGACATTTTTTTTCTTGTACAGTATTTTATATTACAAAAAGTACAAAATTTGAAATTGTGTACAATATAGCACAAGATGCATTTCAGTATTTACATGTGTATTATCCAAATTTAATATATATTCAATAATTACGAACTCCCTCCCTTAAGTATTTCTGAATAATTGACAGATTTGATGCTCCAGATTTACCCATTTTAACAAACAATACATTAGTATGGACATCACAAATGCATACAAAAAAATTAAGTTTTTCAAAAAATCTCACCATGGTAAGACCACAAGATCTTATTCATTTATAATGAGGTAAAGAAGCCACTACTACATCTTCACTTTCCATGCAGTTCATCCTTCACAAAATGCATTTAGAATAATTCTCAGCACGGATGATATGTAAAAAAAATGGTTTGGGATCAAATCAAATATTGAATCAATTATTCTTAAAAAAGAAGAAAATCCAAAATGCCTCCCTTTATAAAACTACCAAGCACAAAATTTCACCTTTCCTAGAGGAGAGTACTTGCTCAATGTTCACTGTATCTAGGAGGGGGAATTGAATGGGTAGCTTCAATAAAATGGGCAGCTCGTGCATCCCAGCATCCTACACAACTCCTGAAATTCAGCTTTTTATTGCTTCCATTTCTTTTTTGTTTTGTTCCAACATGACCTTCCCTACAAACAATCAACTAAATACATAGAACCCTTTGCTATACATGTGAATGAATCCTTTTCAACTACTTTTCTTACCTGTGTGAGGATGAGTAAATGAATGACATTTTACTTTTCTACACATTGAGCACACAGTTATAATTACCATCTGAGGTGGCAGAAATGTTTGTCAGTGAATGTAAGAAGTCTATCGGCACCAAACCAAATCTCTCAGATTAAGCCATACTTAAAAATAAATTTGAGTTAGTCAAAGGTTTTAATACGAGGTTCGCTTCTGTTGCTTTCTTTCCAAAAAACACATTTTAACCTGTATTTATTAAAAAAGAGCAACATGGGGTAGACGTATGTCCTAAATTTCAGAGTATGAGCATGAGCATATGCTTTTAGCACAAAGTGCAAGGGCAGCAGGAATACCTTGCATAGTCAGTCTGTGATATTTTGCATTGTCTGGGTGCCATGCGAGCACATTCACACCCCACGAGCAAGTTAAGTGCATCAGAGTTAATGAGAAAAAACACCACTTGCTGTCTTCCTTCATTTCTTTCAATAGTTGATAAATCGAAACAGCAGGATGAAGTCTGATGTCTGACACAGATTGTGCGCATGGATGCACCCACAAAGAAAGCAAATAAACAACAAAAAAAGTATTTCCAGTGATTCCATGTCCGGTGATCGACACAAAGGGAAATTCTCCTGAGAGGAAACAAAAAAAACAGATAGAGCTGGTATCAGGCATACCAACATAATGAATCCACCTGGAATATTCTAGCAAGGTGCAGTGAAGGTGGTAGGCTGTGTTAATGGAATGTGAGATGCATCTCAAAGGGACATAGCAATCAATGCCATCCTTTCTCTGTTAATTGTAGGAACTAATTAGCACCATGAAGTGGTTAGAAGTGCTGGTGTTAGACTTGTCTGTTAGAGTGGCTAGCTGTCATGGTCACAATTATTATTCATCAGCTATTTTATAAAGGAACCGTAAGAGCACTCGATAAGTTTGACAGCATGAAGAAAAAAAAAACTGCCAAAAAGCACTTAACAAAGCCATCAAATAAGATCTGTTTCCCAACCCAAGAGAAAATGTGTGGGTATCTAAAATGTTTAAAGAATAAATTTTATGATTTTGTTGGCATTTAAATGCATGCCTGTTTAAATGCAGGATATTGGATGTTCAAGAAATTATTAAATGCCCCCTTTACAACATTATGGATATTGTCTTAGCTAAATGATTGAAGTGCCTAAATTGCAAATCACAATGCTATGATTAGAAATTCAAACATTAACTGTCCCCTTCCAGGAAAGAACAATGTGAATTGGATATCTTCATAGAAGAGTAGGTTTATAAAGTAATTAATTCTAGGTTGTCATTTGAAAGGTGCACTTTGATAAAGGTACATTTTCGTAAGGTGATTTGTAGAAAATGTCTATTGTCTTACAGAATTAAGAGAAATCATATTGAGTTTTTTTCATTCAAGAAGATCCTTCAGGGATTCATATTTATTTCCAAAGCAATTTCTCTTTTCAGCCGATCAATGAAAAGTGTTAAAACGTCATTTAAATCCAATATATGTGTTATGATATAACAGTATAATATGTATAATAATGATCACTTTCTTCATGTACAAAGATCCATCAAACAATAATACACAACAGTGCAACAGTAGATCCAAACTGGCTACAACAGTACACAATTAGTATTACAACAATACATTTTGATGGCAAAATTATAATTTTATAGCTGGTCCCTCTCAGAAGATACATTTTTCTACGTGATTAAAACTATGATATTTTCTACTTCTAAATGAACATTTGCAGTTTCACCCCGTTTCACTTTGGAGAGAAGAAAAACTGGAAAAGATGCACCCTGACGGTTATTTTTTCAAACTTAAGTCGCTTTCATTGGAAAAAGACAACAACAATCAAATATGTAAATGAGAGTTGTTTCTTCTCATAACAGCATTAAAAGTGTTGCCAGTGCTTTTCATGAGGAGTGGTGGGTGTTGCGAAATGGTTCGGTTGATAAACAGGGTGAGAAGGTGTTTATTCACTAGAATGTCTGGTAATTAGTAGCCTGCGTGCTGGCACCATCTTCTGTTACAAATTTGTTTGATTAAAAAACGGTAGATTAGATTCTGGCCAGAGCCTGCAGATTGAGTTTGTGTAATTAGAGAGCCTGTTTTGTCCAAGTGGGGAGCTGTGATGGAAAGGGGCTGCAAACTGCTTGCTGCAGATGGATGAATTAAAGCCTGCTGTTGAGGCCTGGCAAAGCACATCTCAGGCCTGGCATGCTGACAGGAGAGAGAATGGGAGCCAATACACCTAGGCCATCTTGCAGTGATTCTGTGGGGTGCAGGATGATACACAAAACAGATTAGCAGCCATTGCACTTGCTGTCATTTTGTTTCTTTCCTTTAATTTTCTCCTTTTATCCTTGCTCAAAGGACAATCAACCAGATTCAGGTTTTGTGTTTTTTTTTTTAAATGATAGGTTTAAACTTCAAAGGCATCAAACTGCATAATTGTGTACTTATTTTCCTTATACTAGGAAGTATAAGGTAAACCATACCTTTTTCTAGGTAGATATGATACACAAGATATGATAAACATGGAACTAAAGAAAATACAACATCATTTGCATTTTTTACTAAAGGTAACGTGAATAACTACAAGGCAAACCTTCTTTTGCTTTAAAAAGAACAGAAGTAAAGACACTGTTTTCCAGCTGAGAGTTCTGAAGGCTTTTTCCCCGGAGTTTAAACCTTTAGACCTCATTCTGTTCAGCCCAGTATGTCTGGAGTGGCCTGCTTTTGATATTTAAAAAAAAAAAATATCAGCCCAGCTCTAATAAGCATGTATACACTACCGCACATTCAGCACAGTTTGAGTTGTGCCGACAGAAGCATATAATTGCCGCAATATGTTGTAAGCATGCTAGTACTGTTTTAAGGTTGTATTGTCCTGATTTTTTAATATTTTGATTCAGCTGATTCAGTTTGTTCACTTTGTCACATTTCCCCCCCGTCCCCAAAAAAAGAAAATTGGAATTATGAATTAGCTTTGCAAAACTAGATAGTTAATGGGCATATTGTATACATCTCTTTTGTAGAACTTAGGTTGGAAGACCATCAATTTACTTTTGATGCTGTGCATAAACAGTCCTCAATCTTAAATGGATAAACAGAATACAGTCCCAGCTTGACCTTAGCAGTCATTTATATAATCAATAATTATATAATTAAATTCAGAATTGTCTTATGAAGTATTGACACTGCTTGGATTTGCATTGATCACTATAGGAATAATTAGCAGTATTATCAGAGGCTCATAAATATGCAATGTTATATCTTTGTATTTGAGATGACAGTACTGTTGGAGACAAAGCTAACCTGATACAGAATAGATCTACTCCATTCCACCTGAATCATGAGGACTCGACATATGAATCTAATCCAGCCTGCAAAGCTAAACAAGATGAGACCTCCAACCACACACATACATTTAAAAGGTGCCTCTGTTTCAGCTAGCCAGAATAAGGTACACATAGGAATGTATTGTACGGGGTATTTATTTAAAGAGTTTCGAATTTACACTTCAAAGCTACAAAATCATCTGATCCTGTGATTCATAATCACAGCTGTATCTCCAGAAATTGCAAGCTGCCATTCTCAGCGATTACTGGAAAAGTGGTTACAAGTGCATCTAATTTCACAAGACTATTTTGTCAGAAATGACTGTATTCCATTTTTATGCATTTGGCTTTGAATCACATCTATTACCAAAGAGAGCTTAATTCCATTTATTCTAGCTTCTGTTCAATATGTTTTTAAGAGTGCAATCCAGGTAAAGGACATATTTGATTAAGCACAAAAATGTATTTGGACTTTACAAAGTGCTGTCCTCTTATATAATTTTGGATTGCTGTAAGAGGAGACAATCTATGTATTCAAGTGGATCCAGTCTTAGCAGGTAACTGCATGTTGCATCAGCAAAAATAGTAACTCCCTTGTTCCCTAAAACATTTGTCTTTCTACATCACAAGAATCAAGTGGTCAATAATGAAGTGTTTATGTCAGGTCTGCAACCAAAAACAGGTTTTTGTGAACTTTGCCAATGCTCCAAACACAAGACGTGTATGTTATATACTGTACTGCTTCTTGAAGTGTTTCCTGCTCTTAAACCTAACCAATGAAATTTAGGAGTGTATGGTATTGGACTGTAGGAAAGCACATGTGCCATTCTAAGTTTGCATTATGAACATAAACCCTGGAGAGGCTACATTAAACTCCAGAGAATCTGACTGATTTCACACACCAAAATGTACTCTAAAGCATCAGTGACAATTCTGCAATTACTGCAGTTTCAAAAAGTTAAACTGCAGCAGTGTTAACACTGTAAAAAAGTATCTTCCATATTTTGCTGTGATCTTTAATCTCTGCCTCTAGCTCTTACATAAGCAAAAGAATTTCAAAGTCTCTTTAAAATAATTTTCCTTATCTGCTTTACAGATGTGCCCTTTTCAAATTATCTCTGGTCAGCCCTGTGGGATTCAAGTCCCTTTCCTCACTTCACTGATTAAGTCTTTGACCTTCTGCTTGTAAACTGTGCTGGGGGGCTCAATCTAACAGCTCCAAGCATTAGTGAACAGGCCTGGCGCTCAGCAGGGCCAGATGCTGGGCCCCTTGTCCAGGGACATCATGAGGGTTTCAGCAGGCAGTGCCACACCAGCTGCTATCTCCCCGTCACAGACAGCTGTGTCTGAATATTCATAAAAAGCAGAGATTAATGTTTGTTTATTTGGTGTCCAAATGCCAATAAAGTTCCCTGAACAAAAAAGCATTTTTAATGATTCACATTTGCCCATTGTTTTTTGTTCCAAACCAAAGTAGGTCAGTTATACAGTGTACCAGTGCTGAATATATACCTAAAATTGTTGGTGTGTACCAATACAATGTTGTCACATTATATGGTATTTGTCAAAACAATTTAAGAGATAGGTTTTCACTTTTGTGTATGAATTTTGTTTGATTGTTTCAATAATGATTCCATGTGATCTATTATTTATTTGAATCAATGAGAAGATTATCCTAGTTACAAGTGGTAAGCAAAGCAATACACTGCACCTAAGATTTAATAATTTTACAATGTTTTCTTTGGTAGTTTAGTACTTGAAAGCAAATCATTTCACTTTTGATGGTGATATTTCAATGCCCCTCTCACAGAACGGGCTGTAAATGTGTACTGGATATTACTGCTGCACCAACTATAGTAGATAATTTTCTCAATTACGTACTACTGCTCAAAAATCCTTCACAGAATTTGCCTTGTTGTGCCAAATGCTTACCAGGTGATTGCAGATAGTTACTTATTCACTCCATTTAAATACATAAAAATCTGAAAATTATTTTACACGTTAGAATTTGTAATTTAGTCAGTGCAGTATATTTTTGCTTCTCTTTGGGTTAGCAGGAGCTCATCCTCAGATTTTCACATCATTGGAGATACTGGAAGTACATGGTGCTGAGATGCTGCCTCAATGTTTAACAGTTAATAACCTTCCAAACAAAAACTCAGGAGTAGCAACAGTAAATTGTCCAGCATTTGCACTGCTGATCCAAATAATTCTCTGCCTGCAGGAGATAGCGCAATAAGCTGTGAAAAAGAACCCTGGCCGAGCTGTTAAAAACTACAAACAGAGCATTACTGCTTTCAAACAATCTGTTTTGAGAACTTGGCCATCCTTCTATAAAACCCAGTCTTGTGTACAAGGATAGAACGCTAATTTAGGAGTGTAATTTTCTGGGCACAGTCATGAAATTGGTGCATTAGACTGGGGGAAAAGTAGATCCTGGGAAATATTTAGATAGAGCAGATGGTCAAATCTCAGCTTTTCCCTGAAAATTAAGTTTTGGGAAGAATGCCTTCCAGAACCCCAAGAGAGGTTGAAGGATTTGCAGCAAAAGTCAAAAAGATGTTTCTGTTTTTTCATTAGAAAAGCATAAATGATTTAATAAATGCTTGGGGGACACAGTGTTGGTTTTGATAGGTGTTCAGATTTTTTGATACACCTTATAATCCTCATCACTCATATCTACTACCTTTTCAGACACTAGAAAATTAGTCAAAGTTATTGTAGCTGGCTCAGTACCGCAGGCATGACGTCAGGAGTTGCTATAAAAATCTATGCAAAGCCATGGATCGTTTAATACTGTAATTAATTTGCACCCCATTTAACATGATAATATCAAAAAAACATAAGAAAGGCTCAGAACATTTGGAATCCATCCTGGTCCTTGCTGTTAACTGTCTTACTGATTAAAGGATCTCAAACTAAACCTCGAATTAAGCCAAGTGTTTTGAATACTAGGGGGAAATATGTCAAGTAAATACACAACTATATTTGTTCAACTTAAGACACAGAAGAACTTTTAATGTTTTTAAAATTGGATTATCTCTCAACAAGTGATAAATTGATTTTTTACTAGTTCTATTTTATAATCCTGTACTTTTGGGCATTGTTCTGAATCCAACAATAATTACAGACAGAAGTAGATTATGTTGCTGAATTATTACCATTACAAATAGTGGATTTAAGAATTTTAAATCCCTTTTCCATCTTAAATGTCAATTCCACATTAGCAGAACAAAAAGTGCTGAAATAACGTTTCAGAAATAGTTTTCATTTTGCAGAGGATAATGTACACTACTATAGACAAAGAATAAATCCATAATAAAAATCTTTGTTTTTTACACCCACATTTTCATTATTGATTTAAAACACATGACAACCCCTTGTCTCCTATTACATCTGCCGAAAATCAGTTCAGTGTGGTTCAGTCACAAGTAATGGTGCTTGCTGAAGTTAATGGATATTTAAAGTAGCCATGTTTTAAGCCAAGGTACATTGAATAATTAACAACTCTTGCGGTTTAGTCTGGTTCAGTTTTCCCAAGACAATTGATTCGGATTACCTTGCATGCATACATTCCTTCATTCTTTTCCAAATTGCTGTGATCATGAGAAGCTATCTGACAGCATCTAGATGTCTGTACTTGATGCACAATTAACAATACCTAAAAAGCACTTAACATACTTCATCAGCACATAATCACACCATTCGTATGTACTAGACTTCCACTTACAATCCTATTTTAAACTTGATGTCTGGTATATATTTTAACTATACACAATTATGACCGTTTCAACTATAGAGTGTATAAATGATGCATTATATATGGCAATTAAGTACTTTTTGTTTTCATTTTTTAGTATTGAAATAATTAGCTACCACCACCCCATTCCAAATTAATTTTAATTGTCTTTTCTAATTAGTGTAAAGTAAAAATGCATTTTGACTCATCGAGAAAATAAAACTTATAGTCATAGGATGAATAACAGTTTTTATTTCAGAGTAAAATGTATTCCCAATTTGGCATAAGCAACTCTAAACTTCTAAATGTGTAGACATTTCAAGAGCCGATACACTAAATAAAATAAAGTGTGAAACTTTAAATAGTTTCTTTTGTTTTAGTTGGTAATAAATCCAATACTGGTGAATAAAGAGCTCTGATAAGACTGCAGTCTCCAAAAACTGACAGGATTTTTTTCTTCTCAATCACCTCCAGCATTATGAAAAGCTATTGAGTATTACACACAAAGTATCTGTGATTACATTTTTTTTGTTGTTAATACCAGGAGAGTGAAAACTACAATAAATGTCAGATATAAAGATAGTTTGCGCCTGGTAGTATTTAAATGTTACTACTTCATTTACAAACACAGTGAACAAGAGCCAATGACCTCTCAGACATTGCCATAAAAACAATTTCCCATGTAGAATGTGATGCTGTGGTTAGGCAGTCTGCAAAATGCAATGAAGAAATTGAATTCAACTTTCAGACATCCAGATTGGTGAAAATAAAAAAGATATGCGATATGTTGCTTTAAAAAAATCTTTTAAAACAAAATTTGCGCTCAGTTGAAAAACATGGTAGAGTGGAATACAGTATCTCTGACTTTCCGTTTACATCATTGCTGGTTGCTTGGCATTAATCGCCAGTTTTCAACAGCAATAAATGTAGATAAAAAATTCCATCTTCCACCACGAGCTCTTTCATAGCACTACTTCAGGTTCAAATGTCAGGTTATATAATGTCACCTGCTGGCTTTATAGTCCTTCCAGCTCTCCTGCTGTGCCACCTGATAGCCAACAGTGTACTTTAATGTTGTTAATTGATGTTGGTACAAGTGTAATGTAACAACTTGATTCTGTCATTTGCTTCTACCTGTATCTATCCTAACATACACTTGAAAATGAGATGTCCTTTCATTATTTAGAGTCTATTGGCTACTTGCACTGCTTCCACATCCTAATAAATATACTTCAGAATAAATACAAATGTGTGAGCTATTACCCCCAAACCCTGATAATATGACTGTTTTGCATTATTCTTTAAAAAAAAAACCTGAGTTAAACTGTAGCACAGTTCTGTTACATTTTCCTCTTCAATTTAAGCCTAAAATGGCACAATCACGCATGATTGGTGAGTTTACTGCTTTTTTGTCTTTTACCATGAAATGTCATAGACATTTGTACTAGAGAAAGTCATATCAATCTTAAGGTTTTGTTATTTGTAGTATCAAAATTGATGAAGAAAGCCTTCTCTATGATTATAGTAAAGTGGCCTAAGCCAAAACACCTTCAGCTTTCTGTGCAATGGTCTTCATTATGAAACTGAAAACTGGGTGTGGTCCAGAATTTCACTAGAATGACCATAGATACTTTCACAACTCTTAAGTCCATTTCAGACATTCTCGGTGATGTGAAAACACACTGTTGGACAAAATCATTCAGGAAAGACAAACCACAGCCTCCTTCAGAATTTATGGTATCACAACAAGAAATCTCAAACCAAACTGACAGTCTATCATGTTGTCCCCAATCCTATTTCACTCCAGAAGGCTGAAACACAGACAACATGTAGGAGAAAGAGTAAGAATAAAAAAAGGCAGTAAGCTTTTGTTTTAATGAAATGCCATAAATGCCTTAGGAAGTTTGGAGTTTACTACATCCTATAAGACAGAAACAGCATTAATTGGAATAGTGTTGATCTCTTTTGAATGTAATATGTCTTATTAATCATTGAGGTATTGATAAACCAAATAAAAGTGAATTAGATTGAATTGTACAGTAATGCATTGTCATATTGATGGAATAGGGTGGTTGAAAGGTTAATGCTTTGTACAGAATTGCTTGTATAAACAGCTCCTACCCCTAGGCATACCGCCACCTGCTCCTACTGTCACATTCTGTTGCATCTAGGGGAAAATATTGCCGACCTAATTAATCTGATACACTACAACATGCTGTTAAAACCCAACTCTTTCAATGGAGTAAATGAACATACTGTAGTGTTATCCAGTATTTAATACAGCTGGTCCTATGTCATACTGTATATGTTCAGCTTGGTTTTTTGTAAAAGAGTAGTGGTAAGGAAGATCATTTTTCTTAAAACAGCTCACCAACAGTTCAATTGGCTCATCTACCTGGTTTATTGTTTAATGAGAGGGAAGAATGTCTTGGCTCAACTGCATTTCTGGCTGGCTCTTTAATGTGATTCTTTGTATGAAGTCTGGAGTGAAAAGCTAAAAAATAATTTTACCATTTTATTTTAATACTGTTTCCCAACCTTCTCACTGCCAAATAACTTGTTAAAAATAAATGAGTGATCCAGAACGCGAAAAGAGAAATATACAGTACATGAGGCAAGAAAAAAAATCGATTAATTTGATTTGTAAATGAACCTCAAATAATGACTTTTATAGAAGGGTTGATAAAGTGCTGAAACTTGAAATACCACTTTCTTGTTAGCAATGGAGGATAGCCTATTGTCTTCTGCATTGTCAATTACCATTACAAACTGGTTAAAAATTCCATTTTAGTTTTTATGCAAGGATGAACCTTTAATAATAAAACCTAGGCTTTATTCTTATGCAAAGACACCATTATGAATTAAACTTACAATCGGTATAACTGTAATATGACTCCAAGCTTACTCCTATCTACAGTGAAGGTAGATGTTCTGAGAATTTTGGATTAAATATCTTGAGACAGCAAAGAACACAAAACATTTTAATCAAACTGAGATTTCTTACAATTTTATAAACATTTTCCTCTTTGTTGTCTTCTTTTGGATTTTGTTCTGCATTATGCATTATGCTTTGGATTGGAAAATATTCCTTGTATTCTGGGAAATGCTTCCTCACCGCTAAAATTCCCGTAGTTAGCATTTTAATTGTGTTGAAATGTTTGAGAGTCTATGCTTGAAAACATAAACAATCCAGACACAGTATATATCACCCTCAAAAACAACTATAGCAAGGTCTGATAAGACTTAAAGTGATCCTTGCAATGAGACATTTACCTTAAGTGCCTTTGTCATACAATCAGGAAATTTTATGTATTTATTTTTCATAGATTTTTAGATAAACGTAGGAGACACACTCAAAAACCCAGAAATGTCCATAGGGTAGAGTACCACTAACAAGGGTACTAAAACATTTTATGTATTCCTATAATTTTAACAAACAAAACTCTCTAAATATCAATATTCAAATCTCAGTTTCATTTTTGTTATTTCCAGTGTTGTTTTTTTTCCTTCTAGAGCTAGACAAAGGAATATACAGTTATATCTGTTTAGATACTGTAATGATCATTGTATTTTTTTTTGTTGCTTTGGAAGATGTTTGTCATATAACATTTACGGACAGGAAAAACACTAACTATTGACGGACAGAAACAAAATGTGGAAATGGCCCTTTCAGAGAAGCGATTACTGTACGTGTCATCTTAGGACTATTAAAAAAGTACAGGTGTCCAGGGAAACTTCATCCCCCTCAAAAGCGTGCATCCCCTGGTAATCTCTGATCCTAGAATTGCTTGTTTTAATCTCTAAAGTGACTAATGCGGGAAAACAACCTGGCACTCTCCCAGACTTGTTTCCTATGTGTAAGTATTTCCTGTTCACTCAGAATCAAAGTGCAACTTTCTGATAGGCAGGATGCATATCCAGAAGCAAGTCTGAGTTTATGGAGCACTTACTGTACTCCCCCAACAAGCTCCATTTGTATCAAGACCCATTCATTCCCAGTATATCAACAGTCCACAGACTGACTCCAGTTACTCTTTTAAACCATGTTTGACAACCTAAGATCCATTGTGGAAATAGCAGTTTATTACAACACAATGGTTAAAGAGACATTGCACATTCTATGTTCTAAGTGAACTGTGTAAACGTGTTCATACTATTAGAAACCAATGGTTCATTTGTACTGCAACTAACTGGAATTTTCACTAGGGATGATGTATTTGACCATTGATAAAATCTCTCCATGGTTTTTCACTTTACTCTGTCTTACACATTGATTTTATACCTTCTTGATCTGTATTAATAGCTATAGGACTGAAGATAGAGTTTAACAAACCAAAACCTGCATTAAGAGAAGTCAAATCAAACAAAGAAATTATCATATTGAATGTTAAGCACTGGGCGATGGATTTCTAGCTGTATTAATGTGAGATCAGACCGCCTTTGGAGCAGAAAGAGCAAATTCTATGCTTGAAATATAGTACGACCCCATGGATTAGTGGATCATTAAAAAAGTCAACAACAAAATTGCTCCATTCACCAAGAGCTCAGCTGTTTTCATAAAATGCATTTTTCACACGTAATGTAAAAACATACAGAACACATGGCAATCATCTAGAGATACATGTCATGCATTTCTAAATGACATTATATGTTAATTACTATTTACATGATCACAAATTATAATATATATTGATGTGTTAAAGAGCAAGCACTCAGTATTAATTGTGGAAATCGGAATATTATTTAGCTTTGGCCGTTTCTCAACGCGAGAAAGCTGAATACGTTGTGTAAAAGACTTCTCAGTCTGCTTTTGCATAAATGTTGTCAAAGTCCAAAACCAGGTGTTTCATTCTAATTAAAGCTCATTTGCATAGCTAAATGTATTTATACCGTATATAAAGTTAGATGCTGTAAAAACTGTCACTTCACATTTGACTTAGAATTTTGCAAAACTCAGATGCAGAGAGCATCTGTTTTAATACAATATTATTAGATTGATGACAACAAAGCCCATGGTTCAGAACCAACATGCTATAAATTTAAAATACCTAGAGTGTCTTGCAAAAAGTATTCACTGTCATCTTTCTGAATTGCAAATGATGTATTCACGTTTTTAAAGTGAATATTTTTCATCAAAACCAGAATGCTCAAATAAAACACTTTTGTGCATAAAGAAGAACAAAGTCAGCACAAACTGCACATAACACAGATTATGCATCTGGAAAACTGAAGTGTACAATGTATGCAAAAATACTTGTACAGTTAAACCTATTGTTTAAAACCAAAAAAAGCAAAATAAAATATCAATACCAAACATTTCCAAGGACATTTGCTTCAAATCAATTAATGTTTCTATCCTGATAAAAGCAACATTTTAGTCAGGTACTTCTGTATAACAACATAGAGACAAAGAATCTTTAAGTAATGTATGACTGAAATGCCCAGAAGGCTTTTTCTCCAACCCTAATGTAAGACTGAGATTTAGAACAAAAACATAATTCTTAATACATGGACAACTAAAATTGTAATCCAAAAATAATATAAATAGAGTCCAAGTATATGCTGATATCTAAACAGTCATAATTGCTTTTCATGAGATAATACAAGATGGACATGTATCATAAGAAATGACTTTGACAGTATTACCACTTGTGTTGTAGATGTTGGAAGCTTAACTCATTTTTTAAATATTAGGTAGGTTTATATTATTTTCAAATTACTAAAATGAGTTTACTAAAGCAAATTCATGATAAGACTTCTTATCATTACAATATACAGCACTTAAATTTGTCATAATTTTGCGATTTGTCAATTGTTTTTTTTTAAGATGGTGTGAACCATTATCGCATGTCTGGCCTCTGAGTTAAGCACTGATGAAAACATGTCTGGGTGGAAATAATTATTTATGTCGAATGCTTTTGCAGACATCCCTTTGTAGGCAATGGTCATTAAATGTCTAATAGGACTATCTTTAACAGGAAAATAAAAATTAAAGCTAAAATATGTTGGACACAAATACCAGTCTTTTACAGAGCTGCTGTAGCAGAATAAAAACAAAGTGTCAGGCTCACATCTGAAAAACATTATGTGCTGCGCAATTGTGACCGAAAAACAAATTAGCTGGACTTAATGAACCTTTTCAGATTTGGGGTTTTCAGAAGAACAAAGTAAAACATTTCCATGTAATCGTCTACCAGATCCACATTTAATATGCCTGAACATCTATAGGGCTGGAACTGATGTACAGTGCTGAAAGATGACTCAGTGTTCTGAGGATTATTCAGACTGATTGGTTTTGGGAAGTGAGTTTATTGCATATAAACTGAAAGTATAAATGGTCTGCAAAGGTGAATGGGGTTGTTTCAAGCTCTCCAAAAATCAGATCCTAAATGTGCTGTGTATGTCCAGGGAACAACGGTAACATTCTGTAAAAAAAACAATCTAAGTACATGCACAAATGCCTAATAACTTTTTCTGTGCTACTGTCTACTTTATATTTCACTAGTCTGCTAATGGTCACCCTCTTATAATTATAGCTGAGATATAAGATTAGATATAATCTGAGATATGCCTTAACAGACATTTGTTAACATACGGTACTTCTTTAGGCATGTGAAAAGGTTAGACTAAGAATTAACATTCAGAAGAAAATTATTCATCACTAAGCTCCACAAGCACACAACCCAGCAAAATCAATTCAGATTCATAATGAGTGTCTCAAGAAAGGAGTGCACTTTCTAAACTTTGGGGGTTTATTTTTTTATGAAAAGTCCAACATTGTCCAAAACGTTCAAAAGTTCAAAACACTTAGTTAATCCAAGGGTGTAATCACAATTATTTGCTCATCTCTATGCATGTTTGGGGCAGAATGTTGGCACAGTGGTTTGCACTAATGCCTCACAGCTCCATGAACCTTGGCCCATTTCCTGATCCAGGGATTGGTAGTGTGTGAGAAGGATGGGGTTGTGTTCCCAATACAGCCTGGGACTACAGAGAAATAGTCAGATAAGCTTGATGGGCTGAGGTATCTTCTTTTATTTATGGTCATTCTGATGAAGATTTGTTTTTTAAATCACAAACGGGCACTACTCTTTAGTCTTTGTAGTATGTAGAAACTTTATAAATAACCCACCAAATTACTGTACTTATATTTTTGATACTCTTTCATCCATTATTTTATTATAATGAAAGATGGTTCTCTCTCTTACAGCAGCTAATTGGGCAAGAGCTCATTCTGCTTTCTGTACCTTTAGGAGAGCTAGAGAGAATGTGACCCCCTACCTGGATGGGACGCTAGTCCATTGCAGAGATCGGCCCCAATAATACTGGTCCCCACTTATACTGGAATGTATGGGTTAACGTAGACTGGAGAAACTGGGTTAGAGTACCTCATTCAGCAGTACAACAGCAGTGTCACACTGGGTAATTAAAACCCCAACCTGACAGCCATGAGTCCAATGGCCTGTGCACTGTGTTATGCCACCTCCCAAATGGGGAGACAGATGAGAAAAACATCTCCTATTTCACTTCCAACGTCTCAGAAAGGCAGATGATTTCCATATCTGAGAAAAGTCATGTTGGTTTTTCACAGTAACATGGAAAAAGGGGAAAAGGTTCATTTGCAGCAAATATTTGTGTTGAAAAGTACTTGAATATCAAATCAATGTTTTTCCTTTAACTCATCATTCATCAACAACAGAATATATATGATAATAGTAGGGAGGAACCAAAACTATGAATTGGCTTCATCACTCTGTTCTCCCCAGTAATAGCTGATGTGTGGAGAGTGTTCTGGCGCACTATGGCTGCCGTCACATCATCCAGGTAAGGCTGCACATTGGTGGTGGTGGAGGGGAGTCCCCATTATCTGTATAGCACTTTTGAGTGGAGTGTCCAGAAAAGCACTATATAAGTGTAAGCAAATATAAAAATTATTATTAAAACAGACCAAGCTATGAGCAGGGTAATGCTATCTTTCTATTTAATTATAAGATTTAATAGCACTCATATTGCCCAAAGTGCAATATATGGAAAGTGTCCCCTACTCTACCGACTTAATATTTAATGGCCAAGAAGTCAGGACCTCTGTTTAACAACTCAAACAAATGATGGACGTACTATCATGTAGAGATGGCCCAGGCACCATGCAGAGGCATTGGATTAGAAAGCCTCAGGGAAAAGTGCCACCAACAGCACATGTCCAGCACCATTTACAGCAGCAGCAGCCTGGCTTCCAGGTATTGTAGGACATTCAGCAAAATTAATCTCAGAGACAAAATGAGTTAACGCACAGCTAGAAATATGCCACCTTTTACTCAAGCCCAGAGTCACTGTTTAGATGTTTTTAGACACAATTGTATGTTCTTGTAGAATTCATTGAAGGGCCACAATTTCCCCACTTTAGATGACTACATGAAGTTCCGTATTGAAATAAATGTGACATTGTTAGTTCCAATTTATGACCTTTTTTTGCTCAAGGCATTTAAGGGAATAATTAAGTTTTTGGACCCAAAGAGCATTATAACAGAAGAAGTGTTAAGTTATTCTATTGTGACTTGGTCAGTCATTAAGTACCATAAAGACTCAGTAAAAACAATGGTAAGACTTGCTTAATGGTTCCCTTGTGAATTTAACATAACAAACTCGTAACATGGGAACACATAAAATCACACGAGGAGTGAATAATTTCTTACATTGTTATGATGACGGATAGGCCTATCAGACTATAAATTTCTATCGCACAAAAAGTACATTTGGTGATAAAGAAAGGGAAACATACAGGCTCTATCAACACTGGCCTTGGCTTCAACTTGAGCTAACTTTCCCAGTTAGATACATAAATCAATTTATGTTCATATATTTCTCCATGATCATGTGAGACAACCAAGAGGTATAACTTTAGAAAAACCCCTTTTCTATGTATTGACTTACCCCTATCCAACAGATGACAATTCTGAATTCTCTATATTGTTCTCATTGTAAGGGAACAGATAAAAGGAGCACTTAACCTTTTAACACAACCTGTTTGTTTAATCTGCCTGACCTCACTGTTAGCAGATTTGTTTATTCAACACCACCATCCCAGAGGGATCACCCCCACCCCCTTAACCCACCTCCCACCCCCAAAGCACCTCCCCAACACCCCCATATGGCAAAATGGAAAAATGTCTCATTGGCCACCAGCCCTCCAAGGTAAAAAGCACATTCAATAAATAGGTTTTGAGATTCCCTAGGTAGCAGTTGCCAAATGAATCATGGATGTGTGCATGGAAAATAGAAGCTGCTGTGTGAACACAAGTTTCTCCAAGTGTGAAAATTGTTTATAGTGGCACTTAGCATAATGCACCTGCCATAATGGATTAATTTCATCATCTCTACAATTATAAACTCAAAACCAATAGTGAAAAGGTCAAATTTAGTGTTTAATATTACTAAAATGTTCACATTGACCTGCTCTAATGTCTCTAAAATTCCTTTTAAAATATTAAAGAAAAATTCCTTTAAAATATTCTCACTGTGCTTAAATTAAGTATACTTTAAACTATAATAAAATTGAGTCATGTTAAAAGCAATATATTAAGTTTGACTTTGCCTGATAAAATATCACATATGCCATATAATTTTCCCAGCTGTAGGAAAGTCAGGCTACCTTGGCACTGCATTTGTCTAACCACAGACTTACTCAGTTTATTTCACACATTCAGTTGACACTTTTGTCTATAGTGACTACCATAGGCTATGCATCAACGTCTGCTCTTACAGAGTCACTCATGGTCAGATCTCATCATTTATAAACCTGCACGATTAACATTAACTGTCACAAGTCAGTGACAGACTTGGAACATCATACCAATACACTCTCCTTAAACACTGTGTCACTAGGCTTTTTCATATTAGCCCATGCAGCATACAGTATACACACATCCTCTGAAGAGAACAGGGTGCAGTCAAAGGAATTTATGGAAGCTAAGAACACAGACTGTTATCCATAGCAGAGTTTGAGCAGAGTTTTAAATAAATAGAGCCAGAATGGTTGTGATATAAATTGGATTGAGGTCTATACTACAAAACTACTACATAAATACAGAACCTTATACCCAGATACCAAAGGGCTTAATCAAAATCAGCTTTTTATTGAGTATAATTCTATGTACTGTGTTACCTCTGTAAGAACTTTTATGAAAGTTTATGAACTAATTTATAAAATATTGACGGAGCTCTTAGAGTTATTTGAGTGTTTTCAGTTCCTTCTTTCTGTCTCTGTAGGTAGTGTAGTACAGTAGCATCTAAAGGTCGCTACAACCAGTAGTTGCTCTCAAATCTGAAAAACAGCTAGGTGCGTTTCACATAAAACAGTACATAAAATACAAATATAGCTTTAGCACTGAAAGACTATAACCGGCAGCTTTTTATGAATGGTTTTTGGAATCCACTCAAGAATGTCAACTCAGTTATGGTAAATAATTACATCCATTTAGCAAGGGCTCCAAACTCACTTTAGATCTTAATTACAATCAATTGCTTTGTAATTTACAGTGATGTTAAAAACTGAAGGTAGCAGATGGTTAGCCTAGTCAGTACCATCACCCTGTGTACCTGCAGCCTACAGTTCAGTCAGGGAGGTAGTCAGAAAGTATCAGAGATCCTGTGTCATTCAGTGATGTTTGAAATGCCTGCTCGCAACTCATGGGTTGTATTCCTAGATACAGTATGTGATACTGCAAAAGAAATTTTAAAAAGTGGATGTTTTGGTTTTAATTTATAGTTCTCATGTTTAATTCAACAGTTTTTTTATTCAAACAGATTAGAGTTACTTAACTGCATTTTTCATGCCAAGTAGAAATTGCTGATTTAGAGTCATATACCTTCAGTGACCCTTTTCACATATGTTTGCAGGTCTGTTCATAATGTTTTTTTAAATGTTAGTAATCTCTTTAACCACATACCATAGCCTTTTGCAGGTAGCCAATACCTCAGCCTTGTCATTGCAATTGACTAGGTAGTATTACCACAAACACTAAGAGTCACGAGGAGACCTCTTCTTCACCCCCAGCCTGTTCTTTTTCAAGTCTGCTCTTTCATTCCCTTTGTTTAACCACCCTCCGGGTTATTATAAAAGATTTGCGAAAATTAGGAAGTAAAATGGCTTTCAGGTTTTCCTTTAATCACTTGGAAAGCAACGCATAAGTGCAGCCTTTTTGATGTGAGATGAATTGGGGCTGTTTAAGTACTTGTAGGGGACGGTAATTTTTCTGCAAGATCCTAAAAAGAAAAGCTCTGGGTGAGTTACAGTCCTCAAATAGCCATGCAGCTGCTGGCCCTCCAGGGTGCCAGTTAAACCACTGATACTGCTTAATCTATGAAAGACTCACACTTGTCATGGCAACATGAGAAATGGGGAGATCTACATGAATATTGTTGATCTAACTAATGTTGTTCAGCATGCATATGTGCTCTTGGAGGAAATCAAGCGTCACTCCAAGCAATAAATCCAACTTTTTCTTTCTTTATTATGTAGCCTTTCCTTCTCCCTGAATAGGTTTGTTATGGCATGATCCAAGTACCAGATGTTTGATCATATTGGGCACATATGGGGACACGGTACAAGGGACAAAGTGCAGATTGCTTCAGATGGTGACTTTTTAAGCAGCTATACCATATTGGTCCTTCTGTTTCTGCCTCATTTCATCAACATGTAGCTCCCTTCCTATTTGTAAAATATGGCATCAAACCAGAAACGAATAGTAGGGCATGGTGTTTTGGTCACGCTAATAGTTTACAGCAAGATCTTATTTTCAATTGTGCAAAAAACAAGAAGTAAAGAGCTTTTCCAGTAAGCATGTGGCTTTTATGAATTACAAAGACATGAAAGAAAATGTTCTGCAAGAAACAGATGAAAAACAGTTAACCTGGTTCCAAAAAATAACAAAAAAGACAGATTTTAAGAGGAGTAGTCATTAATTTGGCTCTGATTTATCAAACAGAAAGAACACCTGTTTTTTATAATAGGTGTATTAAACTTAATTTGTACACTGTATTACACTGAAAACACTTTTGAAATATAAATTGTTTTAAATTCTGAAGATTTGATCAGGGCCTGCATTCATATCTATAATGAAACATACATATTGAAGCAGCACAAATGAAACAAAAGTGTGAAGACTTTAACATTTTCAGCATCCTTTAAACCTCTCTGTGTTTACTGCTGGTGATATGAATTCGAACAAAACAGCACGACCTTGTCGGCAAGGAAACCACCTGCCAAGAGATGAGATTCATTCTTCTCCTCTAAATTCAAAAACCACGTTAAAACCCATTTCCTAATAAAACCTTGTAGCGTCATTGAAAAATAAGTGTCCCAATGACCCTGATGTTAATTGGGTTATAACTGTGTCACGCTACAAGGCCACAATGTCCTTGAGAAGTTTCATTGTTCGGTGAGGTAGCAGTTAGTCCCTGGGGGTCTGTGGTTTACGTAATTCTTACTGATAGGTTTACAGATTTAGAGTAATTCTTGCAAAATAAATTTATATAGAGACGCATATAAATCTCCACTCATAAAAAACACAAAGTCAGCAGACATATTTTCCTTCAGTATGTTGTAATGGACCACCCAAATAATTAAAAACAATGTCAAATAAAACAATTCATGCCACTACAACTCTTGGGTTGTTTTGTGAAACGGTAATTGAAAACAGTAGATCATTCTGATAAAGGTTATGTGAATATTACTAGGCAGCACCTTCGGAGATGTTATCTACAGAAGCCCAGCTAGTTTTTCCACAGGATCCTGATCTTGTTGCACAGTCTTCATTACAGCGTCAAAGGTCCCATTGAAAAAAAAAGAGCAAGGCAAAAGAAATTCTTTAGAAAAGGATTTGCATTAGATCAATGCATGTCATCTATAAATGTTTTTCTTGGTTTATCTGAGGTTGCATTGTCTCCTGACAAGCCAACCAAGGCTAGGCTATTTTCCTGTAGTGCATTTTCACAAATTAATTAAATATAAATGGGAACATATATAAGCAAAATACTGAAGGTCACTGGATCCTATATTTTGACAATTATTTCACATTTAGTTTTTTGCAACTTGAGGTTTCAAGGTTGGAATACTATCCTTTATCTTTATTAACATATTACATTCTACATTGTGGTGTCTTACTGAAGACAGAGACTATTCTGTGGCGACAATTTATTCAGAACCATGCTGGTCCCAAGTCCAGCTGAGTCTGGAAGGTTTAATGAAACAGATTGCAAGTTAATGCTGACATCTCATTTATCTTGATTTTGCTAATGAAATAAGACACGGAGGAGGTGAAAATGAAAGTCACAATTCAATGAAACCAATGGACTCCACACTGACACAATATGATCCATTAACATTGAGTACAACAAAAAGGTGGTATCTGTGTTCTGCTATAACTGTATTACACTCTTGAAGTCTCTCCACATGAGAGTGCTAATACAATCTGGAATGCAATGAGCTATCTCCTTCCTCACTTCAGAGCCCAGAAAAACACCTCATAGAGTGAAACTAAACTGCTCTTGAATTAAATAATACGATGATATATTGGTTAAGATATTCATCCATAAATATTATAGTCTAAAAATACTATCCCGCCCTGATTGTTCGACCTAACAAGGCCGTCACCAAATTTCTGTAATCTCTCATACAGTATGTGATTAATTCAATATATAATCTGTAAGCAATACATAAATATTTCATTCAACTAACCTTGCACTCCTTTTGTTGTACAATTTAAATGTCTTTTTTTTATCATAATTTTATATAATTATAGCTTCACTTATAATATCACCTTTCTAATAATTTCACCTAAAATGGAATCAAACAGTACATTTGTTTATACCATATTATTTCCCAATGACAAATAAATCAAATCAAAGTTTATTTATTAAATGCACAACAATACAGCATGCAGTAGTAGCTGGCAATGAAATGTCTTTTCTACGAGCTCACCGGAGGGGGAAGAGGGGAGGAAAATCACAAAATTAAAGTTACAAAAGAAGGTTACATACTAATACATAATAGTACAATAGAAATTGAATAAAATAAACTCAGACAATACTCAATATGAATAGAGCTGCTATGTGTCTAGGGTGTATGCAATACATTATGTCCAAGTAGTGCAGTATGCCAAATACAGTGAAAACTGTATGCCCATGTAGCGATTACGGGTGATTTGTTGAAGGAACTGCAGCTTGGCTATTTAGCAGTCTTATTGCCTGGAGGTAGAAGCTGTTCTGTAATCTGTTGGACTTTGACCGAATGCATCGGTACCGTTCACCGGACGGTAGGAGGGAAAACAGTTTGTGACTGGGATGACTGGGGTCCTTGAGAATGGACCTGGACTTCTTAAGACATCTAGCTGAGTAGATTTCCTGGATGTTTCGTAGCTCACAGCCGGTAATGAGCTGCGCTGACTTCACCAGCCTCTGGAGTACTTTGCGATCCCAGGCGGAGCGGTTCCCATACCAGGCAGTGAAATAGTTAATTAAAAGAAAATTATTTTTCATAATTATAATTTTTAGCCTTAATATAACAGCACATATTTCTTGTGTTGTTATATTAGGGTTTTCCTGTGTTAAAAGACCATTTTAGCTGTTAACTTGATATACAGTATGCTTTCAATTTAGATAGGTGTTGGATGGCTGTAATATGCAATGTAGTAATTCTGTGAAACTAAGGTGTGATTGATATCATTACAGCTTAACAAGAAGTGCAATAAACCATAATGTATTTTACACTTAGATGGATGAGGACATGTGTGACTAATGGTGTTTGCTTATCATTTCTCTGTTTATAAATTGCTACATTGGTATCACAATCCTGTTCATCATTTGTTTTTATGACCAAAGCGGTAATAGATGGTAAAAACCCTAACTTACTGATCTGTCCCATATAACTATATCATTTTTTGAGAGTCACAGAATTTTATGGCTTCAATTCAATTTTCAACTTAAGTTTCATTGATCATAAAGAATATTTCCATGTCTTTGCGCTAGAAAACTAAAATTGCCTACTATTTCAAGGCAATTCTTCATAGGCACTTTCCCTTTAAGAAATTGTATAATTTGTATTTTTTCTAGGGAATGGTAGCAAATGTAACACCGAAATGGAACCATGCCCTGCTAAAAAATGCATTTCACAAATTTGGCTGGTGTACTGCTGCTATGTTAAGAACATGCAATGAAGGTTTTCCCCTTTAAATTGACACCATGGGCCATGTAAAAAGTATTTCATCCATTTTTGGCTGGCCCCTGGTGTATTTTTATAAGCTATTGGAAAAATAAATGCTTCAGCTGAGATCTTTCACCACTCTCAACAGTTAATGGTTCTGCACTTTAGAAACAAACATAAACTGCAGCCCTGATGAAGTGGTCACAAGGTCATAGATAGTAGCAAAAGAGCCGAACTTAAATGCAGCTCAAAGTTTAATATTATCGTTGTTAATTGTCAGTGAACATCTGAAAGTAAGGTAATAAGAACAAATATGTCCAGTCAATATTAAAAGGAGTCTGAAGAAAAACTCGCAAGTGTAAATTAAATTGCACAAATAGCTGTCTTTTCAGAACTCTTCTGTGAGACCCAACTGTTGGTTCCTTGGCAGAAAAAAGGAATATTCCCTGTTTTTTCATGAATTTATTGTTTTTGTCCTTGATAATATTCAGATAATGTAGAGAGCAATCAATAGAGTGTCACTAGAAGGTCCTTAATTTTAAAGGGGCTGAAAAAAAGATCATTTTCTTTTGTTCATAAAACTTTTATTACTCTCTGGCACTGGATAGTCTTATAACTCTGCAGTATTGCTAACCTTGTATTTTTAATTAATATCCTCTATATAATTAGCCAGATCAAGATTACATAACTCACCCATGGGTTTCTCATACCAGCAAGGGATATTATAGTAAGTGCCAACAGCAACACACAATTTCTCTGATTGCTGCTTTGTCTTGTATTTTTCCAATGATAAAGTCCTGCCCTTCTCAATGACATTCCTTCTTAGTGTGTAACAGGGAGAATGAAACAGTGTGAAAGTCTTAATGTCTTAAACAATTTCAAGTTATCTACCAATCAGTAAACAACACATTCTTAAACATACAGTATACAGTACTACAAAAATCAATTAACATTTCCACCAAAGACGTACAATTTTCCAAAGCAGTTTACGCTCATGTTGGAAAAATATTTCATCACTTGAATGGGAAGAAAGATGGTCAGGAGACAAATGGAAATGTAAAGGATACGCAATTCACTGATGACACAACTGCATATGACGTAAGTAAATTTGCTCTGAAGCCCAAAGAACAACAAGTATGAAACCACAAACTACATGAAGGTAGCGTTAAAGCTGGTTAGACAACAAACTAAAAAATACTGTATATATTTATCAAACATCCACATCTAAATGAGTCAAATAGAACAAAGCTAGAAGAAGTCAACACTTATCTCTTTGCATTTGTCAATTAAGACCATCAGCTGAAGCCCAAATAGCAAAATTAAAAAAGAACCAACATGAGCTGGAATGCTTGAGATGTGTTGATGTCTTGATATGTACAGTAGATCTGAAGTGAGCACAGATAGTACAGAAGAAAAATGCTGAATGGGTTAGAGCACAAACTAAAATGGATGACATTATTTGAAAACTGAAGAGACTAGAATGGAAAGGGGCTGCACATACAGAAAAATGAATGGAGCATCATTGGACGAAGGAAACACTGCCTGAAGAAACTGAGAAAATATCTCCAAAATGATGGTCAGACAAAATCGAAATTTGCACAAGCTACTTGGCTGAATAGGTTACGGAATAATCTCAAGGAGGCATTCACCCAACTCTGGATCAAGTGACAGTCATACAGAAAATATGTACGTATACATAGTGTGCATGTGTATAGCCCATTTTAGGAACTCATTAATAATACAGTTCAGTCACTCATATGGACATGTGGGCGTGGTTTGTGGGAGGAACAGCATACTGGCACCTGACAGCTGCTAAACTGGCACCGTGCACCAGCCAGCTTCCCTTTAGGCTTTCTCCGCTCATTACGTGACAAGAAATAGTCAGTCTCTGGATCGAGATCATCCACATGGCTGGAGGTAATGAATGGCATGGGTGCAGCCAAGCAAGACAAGCACGGAACTCTGTCGTTTCCCAGTCTCTCCCTTAGCTTACACATTTCCAGCTCCATGTTCTGCAGCATCGCCATCCTAATTATACCCCTAATGATGGAGAACCTAACATTTGTCCTTGCTTAACAATCTGTAGCAAAACCACTTCCGAAGTCAGACAGACACTGAAACGTAAGTGCAATAAAGCTAGCCTTGCCTTGCTTGGGACGGAAAGCAACTTGTAGTTTGTAAGTTAATCATTCTTCCAGGGGACTTTTTGATTAAACTATTTTGAAGCTTATCAGTGATAATAGCAAGAATGGCTTCATGAAATGGATTTAGGCCCCCTAATGTGGGTGATTGTAGATATCTGACTGGATAGACTAAGAGAGGATAGTGTTTAGAAAAAAGTTATTAGCTTTTTTTCCCCAATAGTTCCCTGGAAACTAAAAACACTTCTTCTGGACAAACAAACATTTTTTTTACCTCACAAAACCAGAGTCTGAATAGATTGAGAATGTAATGAAGGATTAATTGCAAACAGGCTGAATAAAATAGCTGTTACATATGCAGGTCATACTCATTTAGAAATAAAAAAAGGATGAGAAGGAAATGAATGTTAACAGTGCTGGGCACCAGCTGAGAAAACAAATTTAATGTTAATGTACTAATTTCTGAATTCTATCACTTTATATTCATTTGGAATGAAAACTGCTCAATGATATTTTCAAAAAAATGAAACTGAGTGTACAGTTCCATCAGTTCCTTGAGGAAAAGGCTTCTGTTAAATGGAGGAAATGGCTCTTTTAATAACCTTTGTCTCACCTCACCATATGAATAGCACCAAATGCAAATGTGGAAATCATGCTGCAGTTCACCATGTGATCTCTAAAATATTCCTAATACACCCAACATTATTTTTGTCATTGGTTCAGTAAGTTTTAATTTTAATTCTACTTACACTGCACATTCTGCTTTACATCTGCTATTGTATGAATTTTATCTCTGTCTCTCTTCATTTTTAAATCCTATCATAAGCAGCCTGAATGAAACCATATTGCGTGGTTGCTTTCTTTTTCATCACAGTGTTAATTTTTAGCACTGCACCTGTAATATGAGGGAGGGGGAAATGGGCCAGCATGTTGGACACCCAACAAGGCAAATGTTTCTTGTCCTCGTGCCATTTTCCCTAAAAAGCTCAAAATTGCTGGATACCATAGTAACGGTGTATGAAGGCCCTTCAGCCAGGGCATCACAAACCATAACAATAAAGAAAAAACAGGGCTTGAGGCAATGGCAGGCTTTACCATGTTGGCAAATCCAAGGGCATCATAGTAATTTTAAGACTTTAGCTCTGTTTTCTTCATTCTACATTGTGCCTCAAAGATGCTACAGCTGTGAATGGTTTTGAGTAATGGCCGAAATGTAGATAAAGAAACTGGACACGGGTCTACATTTACATTCGGCCAAGAGATGACTCCAATTATCATATAGTGAATAAATGAGATGAAAAAGGTTTTTCCAACAATGAATAATGTACACTGTGATTTAGTGCCCAAAACCTGTGCATCATGGTGCTTTAGGCTATGGAATTTTTCATAAGAGCTGAATATCTTTAATCACCACTTCAGGTAATTATCTGTAAAGTAGCAAGTCATACTATAAATACAGTTATAATTATTGTGGTATAATGGAGGGGGCTACAAACCATACTACTCAGAATTCTGCAAAGGAACAAGTAATAGGTTTATTCCATGCTGAAAAAAAGAAGAAAGAGAACACAACGTTTCGGCCGTGGAGCCTTCTTCAGGTGTGAGAGAGACAGGGCAGTAGGCAAAGGTAAAGTAGCGGGAGAACAAAGGTTGGGAGGGAGGAGGAGTGAGAGGCGGGAGCAGGGGACAGAAAGAGAGGCCAATCAAGAGGTGTGAAGTCAGAATGGGTGCAGAGAGGTGTGAAATGAAACTTCCAATGAATGGAGAAAATTTAAAAGAACAGTAGTCTGTCGTTAAGGGAAGGGAGAAGGTGTGATCCTAGCTGCAGAATAATTTTAGTTTCGGTGGTCTTTCTGATGTATGAGTTTGGAAAACCGTCTTTGAGAACACAGACGGAGAGATTAGAGTGGTCGTGGCCGTCAGAGGTGAAATGAGAAACAATGGGCTTGGAGAGATCTTTAATCTTTACAGCCCTGACGTGTTCTCTGAAACGGTCTCCGAGTCTCCTTCCTGTTTCTCCAATGTAGATGGCTGGGCATTTACTGCAAGAGATACAGTAAACAAGGTTGCTGGAGGTACAAGATGCTGTCTGGGTGATCCGGAATTGTCCTGAGGGGCCTTGAATGAGTGTGGTGGTGGCTGTGTATTTGCAGGTGATACAGCGAGCTCTGTTGCAAGGGAAAGTGCCTGGTGTGGATGGTTGTTGAGGGCGGTCAAGGGAGCTGTGAACAAGGAGGTTACGCAGATTAGGTGGTCGGCGATATGAGATAATAGGGCGATCAGAAAAGAGGGCCCCAATGGAGGGATCATCCTGTAGGATGGAAAAGTTGTGGTTAATGGTCCTGGGGATAGGAAGTGTGTTAGGGTGGTAAGGAAGCACCAGAGGAATGCGGTTGTTACGGCGGGAGTTCCTGATCGGGTTGATGGTCCGGGGGGTGTTTTTGGCTCGGGCAAGGGCCCTGTCAATCACACTGCTGGGGTATCCTCTGTTGATGAAAAATGAGTACATTTCGAGGGCTTGGTTCTCGAAGTCGATGTCGTCGCTGCATAATCGTCGTAACCTAAGGAACTGTGAAAAAGGAAGAGAGTTTTTAGTGTGGTTGGGGTGAAATGAGCTGTACAGGAGGTAGCTGTGTGAATCCGTGGGTTTGTAATAAACTGAAGTGGACAGTCGGGGGTAGTTGATAGACAAGTGGATGTCTAGAAACGGAAGAGTAGTGGAAGATATGTTAATCGTATATTTGAGGGACGGGTGGAAGTTGGTGAAATGGTGCAGGAAGAACTCAAGCTGATCGTTGGAGCATGTGGCGGCACCGACGCAGTCATCAATATATCGTTTGTAGAGGTCAGGGACAGCCTCATGAGACCGCTGGTTGAAGATCTTCCCTCATACATCAAAGACACCAACCACGCGCTCCAACTTTTTAATGATTTCCAATTTCAGGGTACCGAATGCTACATTTTTACCATGGACATCACATCTCTGTACACCGTCATTCCCCATAATGACGGCCTTACAGCACTCAAGCACATGCTGGACAAACGCACAGTGCTTGATCCACCCACCCACACCCTGGTACGCCTTGCAGAATTGGTCCTCACACTGAACGCATTCTCTTTCAATAATCTTTTTTACCAACAGGTCAGTGGAGTTGCCATGGGCACCAGAATGGGACCCAGCTATGCCAACATTTTTGTCGGCTGGGTAGAAGAACGCTTCTTCGCTTCCTACACTGGCTATGTCCCTGACCTCTACAAACGATATATTGATGACTGCGTCGGTGCCGCCACATGCTCCAACGATCAGCTTGAGTTCTTCCTGCACCATTTCACCAACTTCCACCCGTCCCTCAAATATACGATTAACATATCTTCCACTACTCTTCCGTTTCTAGACATCCACTTGTCTATCAACTACCCCCGACTGTCCACTTCAGTTTATTACAAACCCACGGATTCACACAGCTACCTCCTGTACAGCTCATTTCACCCCAACCACACTAAAAACTCTCTTCCTTTTTCACAGTTCCTTAGGTTACGACGATTATGCAGCGACGACATCGACTTCGAGAACCAAGCCCTCGAAATGTACTCATTTTTCATCAACAGAGGATACCCCAGCAGTGTGATTGACAGGGCCCTTGCCCGAGCCAAAAACACCCCCCGGACCATCAACCCGATCAGGAACTCCCGCCGTAACAACCGCATTCCTCTGGTGCTTCCTTACCACCCTAACACACTTCCTATCCCCAGGACCATTAACCACAACTTTTCCATCCTACAGGATGATCCCTCCATTGGGGCCCTCTTTTCTGATCGCCCTATTATCTCATATCGCCGACCACCTAATCTGCGTAACCTCCTTGTTCACAGCTCCCTTGACCGCCCTCAACAACCATCCACACCAGGCACTTTCCCTTGCAACAGAGCTCGCTGTATCACCTGCAAATACACAGCCACCACCACACTCATTCAAGGCCCCTCAGGACAATTCCGGATCACCCAGACAGCATCTTGTACCTCCAGCAACCTTGTTTACTGTATCTCTTGCAGTAAATGCCCAGCCATCTACATTGGAGAAACAGGAAGGAGACTCGGAGACCGTTTCAGAGAACACGTCAGGGCTGTAAAGATTAAAGATCTCTCCAAGCCCATTGTTTCTAATTTCACCTCTGACGGCCACGACCACTCTAATCTCTCCGTCTGTGTTCTCAAAGACGGTTTTCCAAACTCATACATCAGAAAGACCACCGAAACTAAAATTATTCTGCAGCTAGGATCACACCTTCTCCCTTCCCTTAACGACAGACTACTGTTCTTTTAAATTTTCTCCATTCATTGGAAGTTTCATTTCACACCTCTCTGCACCCATTCTGACTTCACACCTCTTGATTGGCCTCTCTTTCTGTCCCCTGCTCCCGCCTCTCACTCCTCCTCCCTCCCAACCTTTGTTCTCCCGCTACTTTACCTTTGCCTACTGCCCTGTCTCTCTCACACCTGAAGAAGGCTCCACGGCCGAAACGTTGTGTTCTCTTTCTTCTTTTTTTCAGCATGGAATAAACCTATTACTTGTTCCTTTGCAGCCTACGCATGCTGACGCAGCTACCCACCTGAACTACTACTCAGAATTCTGGCATACAATCAAATTGAAGGGATGAAATGCAATGCAGTATGAATCAATGTTGTACTGCTATGCCAAACAGGCAAAAATGATTGTACTATATACAGTTTATATAAATAAGCACAGAAATACTTCGCAGTAGTTGTGAATTAACATCTGTCATGAAGGTGAATACCAGTAAGTGCTCATGTGAGATATAATCTGTCATCTGAAGAGTGATTGCTAAGAAGTCGAAAAATATCAAATGTTAGGAAGGGAAATTGATAAAAGTCCCATCTTTGCTCAGACCTGGTGGTCAGTGTTGTCACACAGGACATGGACTTAGATTGATTCAATGTTCAGTGAAATACTCAGATGCAGTTCATAAAGCATGCCGGCCTGTTGGTTATTTAAAGATCTTGAGCAGGAGGTCTGGAGCTTGCCAGTGCCATCAAAACACCAGCTGAAGAGAGGCCATTAAGTTCACTGAGCTCATTTGGTTCTGTTTCGCTGTAGTTCCTACTGGTTGCTTTGGGAACGCTCCATTCCCACCTGTTACATGCCTGTACGTGTTTGTGTGTGTGTATTTGTTTCTTTCTCTTTCAGTCTCTCTCTTCACATTCTCTGTACATGTACCCCATTCATCACTGGTATATCTTTCTGCCATTCTTCATTAGTGATGCTGTCACCACCTTACCCCCAGCCAATCAGAACCACTACTGTAAGTTTAAAAAAACAGAAGAAGTTTTGACTCCCCCCTCCCCCAGCTTTTTGCTCACTTGTGTTCATTTTCTTGGTTTTTCGCTAATTATCACTATTACCTTGCTAACTTTTTTTTGTATGTCAGCGGGTTACCTGTTTTCTGTTACCTGTTACTCGTGACTGTAAATATTAGTCACCTGTGATTTTGCTGCTGGTATGTATTTGTTGTTGATTGTGACTTTGTGCGTCCTGGGGGAGTGAACAGGTACGAAGGTCATGTGACATACACTTTGCACACACGTAGGTTTGGTTTCGACTGTCTAGACACACTAGGTTAAGGGACAAGTGCTACCCTCGTATTTAGGTTTTGCTGGTTAATGTAGGTAAGTTAGGGCATCCCTAGTCGCTGAAGCCTTTTTGTTTGTGTTTTGTTTGGGATAGATAGGTTAGACTGCACTATATTAGCTAGATTTGTTTGGTTTTGATATTTTCTTTTCTTTGGCACTGCTCATGTTCCTTTTCCCCATGTATCTTTGTGTGTTTGTATGTAAATATTGTAAATAGTCTCATATTCCACATATTCACTTGTGTATAATAAATCACGCTTGCACCCAATTTTTGTTATTTTGTCCCCTTCCAAATCCCTCCAGTGTCCAAATAGTTTGAATGTTACACCCCTATACCCCTAGACAAGCTGGGGTCGTAATACTGCCCCTCTAGCACTGTCATTTGCCCAAAGATAAAATTTTATTTTCAACCGTAACTTTTGGCCAACTATAGCGGATAAAGTAAGACACAAATAGAATGACACAAGGGATGATGGCAGTGTCACAGGTCAAGCCAGGCCTGCGACAGATAGGCTGCTGGTTTATGCACAGATATGCCTTCTGCTCAGGATATGATCCATAGAGAGAAATTCAGAACTCAATTCCGGCAGAAGACCAACAGCACATATGAAGTTCTCCAGCTTAAACATCACATCATGGCAAAAGTGGTAGCAAGCAGTCTTTGGCTGTGGAAACATACCTCCGCTGCCACAGCTAGCAGGTGCTGAGATGCCTGGCAGAGATGTTGGAGATATCAAGGAGGGGAACAAAACCCCATCCTCCTGTGGGCACTATATGCAGCTTGTCAACAAGGGCAGCAGCCCAGAGAACTGGCCAGATGGGAGTTAGATGCACTGTTAGCAGCAGCTGGCTTTTCACAAAAGGGAGTGTCTGGCAATTGAAGATGGTTTAATATAAATACAATATGTCCCAATACAATAAAGTGGCCAGAGAAGCTGGTGCAGTACCAAATGGGAGGCTTCCTCTTTTGGCATTTATCTGTTTTAAACGTGTTTGCCAAGATAGATAAATAACAGAGTTGTAAATTAAAGACACACACCGTATTTGTCTAGCTTTCTGAAATATTGCAAAAACTATATGTAGTGAGAAGCCCTCCTTTGAAAGATAAATTGAAAAAATGAAACAGGTTTAGAGAAAAACAGTTAGGCTTCATTAGTGTCTGTTATCCGCTTAACAGGCCTCAAGTGTACTATTACAAAGATGGCTTTAAGCAAAGATTACTTCGTAATTTAATATAACGTTTTACTTGCAATTCTCATTTAAAAGACATTGTTCGTAAATTAAAAATGTCCTAGTAAAATCCTTGACATTAACCACAAGCATGATGTTGTAGAGAACTGTTGTAGTATATCAAAATATACGCACTTTGTATTTTCAAACAAGACCAACAATGTCAGGGTTGATGCAAACAATGCCTCCTATAAACTGATTAGTTGTCTAAGACCAATTAATTTTGTTGTCATGAAGGAATGATGTGAAAGAGTCTGTCCATTGTTTTTCCTCCTCAGTTTGCTATGTTGTAGTATTTTAAGGGGGGAAGTGTATTTATTACTTTTGATTTATTTTGTCTTGGTTGGGATCCCAGCTGAAAAAATGCAGTTTTCCAAGGTTCTGGAATTTATTACTGGCTCAACTATTTTTTAAAGCAATCTCACTTTCTTACATTTTGGCTCCAAATAAAATAGCCTTGAGTTTGATATTAATTGTCTGTCATCTCTTTTGAAGGAACAGTTTGGGAGAACAAATAAACTATCTGAAACTATTTCATCAAATATGTAATTAAGAAGCAATGTATATTTCTCTTTCCCACTGGCACTTCTGAATTATGTTAATTCTTAACTAATGATATTTTAGCAAAAGGTCCACCCATGAGAAAGATTTGAGACATTGTTAATTACTGGTTGCTAAAACAGATGCTACGCCCTCATATGTACTGTACGCAAGATTATTTACAAATGCAGAAAAACAATGACAACAGATACTGCAAAGAAGGCCTGACACACAGGCAAAAATTTGAAAATTTGAAAAAGACAAGGAAGAAATACAAGAAGTTTTTTGTCCTCCAGAAGACACAGAACCACCCCAACAAATATTTTATACATTTTGTACAATATTTGTATGGTTGTAATCAAACACTATTTATGCTTGTTTATACAAAATACTCTCTTTTATTCAGAGAGAAATTAGGGACGGAAGCTTGATTTTGTCTTCTATAGCAATTCCCCACCACAAATCTGCACTCACCAGACACTTTTCAGTAAACAAATTACTTGAAACGTACATGAAAAGAAACCTACTTGAAGTTGGCATGACTGCACAGGAACAACAAGAGATAAGCTGGAACAGACCAAATGCGCGATGCCTATTGATATGCAGTTTCAACATTATCCATATGCTTGTGTGGGATTTCAGACAACCCATAGGTTACATCTAGATCAATCTGTATGATAAATGGGAAATGTGAAACAACAGAAAAGTATTCTAAAATGTTCTTTTTCAACAAAGTCCTAAATAATGCAAATTAAATCATATTAGCCATATAAAATTGAAAGGTTAATTGATCTTAAAATGCAAAGAGTAAAAGAGCACAAATATAATTCAATATAATATTGAATAAGGTACATCTGCACACCCTAAATTGCCCATTTAAGTCACAAAGATGTGAAGAAGGAAAGCGAATGAAATTTTATCCCAGCCAAGAACATATTTAAAAACTAGAGTGCTGACAGAATTTTGGTTTAGAAAGGCAATAATAGCTTTGTCTGGTATTCTAAAGGAGTTGAAAGAAAAATTGTGCTGTAATATTTCAACCACTGTGGGACACCCCAGGGACATTTATTCCAACCCGCAGCTGAAAATACTGGCTCTGGGTTATAGTTTGAAAGTAACAAAACCTACAGTGTTCTTTCGTCTCTTAGCTTGTTAGTTCATTGCATGCCCTGTTTGTGGTTTTCAGGCATTTAGTTACATTAGATGATATAGTGATCAGTCTTCTGGCTACCCTCAGCTGTAGGTTATGCTTTCTTCCCAGGAGAAATCTTCTGAATCATGGGAACACTGTGGAAGGCATCAGAAAAAAAAATATATTTACCTACACATTTGTTCCCTCACCTGTGTTTAATCAATAGTATATAAATAAGTCAAAATGGAGGCTGTCTGCACTGTTTTGTCCTGACAAAAAGATATTTTGTAGTTCAAAAGGTTGAAGACATCTTTTATGTCGGACATGGTAATGAAATCATATTTTTGGATCAATTAAGCAGATTAACATTCTTTCCTTTAGGATGTTTTTTTTTGTACTTTGTAAATTTTTTTGTGTATGTATACTGTATTATCCCCAAACACCCAAAATCCCGAACAGCATGGGGCAGTTCTTGCAAAACAACTCGCTCTAGGAGCTTCATTATGGGATGCAAAGTTTGGATCAGTAGAAACCTGCAAGTCACACTCAATTGTCAGTTATTAAAGAAGGTGTACCATTAAAAGGCATAATTCATAATAAGGCCTGATTAGGAGGATTCCACAGAATCTGTGATTATAGGTCATTAAGTAAGCTTAGTATAAACAACAAAAACATTACCACCATTACTACAGTATTATTATTCTTTCTGTTCCTACTATTGATGTTACGGCTACAACTAATAAAAACAGTGCTGCACCTGGATGTGTAAAGTACATTAAATGTGATCCCTACTATGTCCGGCTGAACTTATTCTTTAAGTTACCCGGCTTAGAGCACAAAGGCTTTCTTTCACCAGTCAAGGCTGAGAAAAGAGGTTTATGATCTGGGAGAGCAGGGCAAGCAACTATATGGCTCCAGATTATAGCCAATTATACTACCTTAATAATGCATGATCAGCATGCATTGAAAAAACACTATTGTGATTGAATTTGAATTCATTGGCAGTGTGATCATCATTGAGTATTTAGTGAGTCTGAATGTTGTATGAATAACAACTAAAACTACAAGTGCCTTTTATGGCTTAAGCCATTCTAAAATGGTCCATTAAAGCTTACAGCCTTCACTTGAACAAATAGTGTTAAACATTCTTAGAAAGGTAAAGAAAAAAACAGCTAATTAGCCCAGGTTCAATATTCTATATTTCTTAGTGGTCTAAATTACACCATTTTGAGAGAGTACTCCGTTTACATATCAGTGTTCATTTTCAAAGGAGAAGCTAATTACCATTTTGTTTTCTTCACAAAGCCGGGCAATCATTTGTAGTAAATCTCCACTGCATTGACGAACAAAGAGTAACACACTGAGGCTGAAGCACAGCACAGATGTGGAGAGAAATGGTTAAAAAAAACTGGCTTCAGGAAACACTTGCTGAGATAACAAGATAGTGAAGAAAGATGCACCACTGGGAGGGCACCGACTGCTCAAGATAAAGGAAGCTGGAGAAGATGGTGCGGAAGAGGAAGGAAAAGGTTGGGAAATATCAGCAAACCTGTTTTTTACAGTGTGTCTCTAGTGGGCAATAAGCAGCACCATTTCTGTGAAACGGAGAGTAACAAAGCCAGCAAGAAATAATGTAAATGACCACATTTAAGAGAATAATAAATGCCTAAATATGTCTGTCCAGTTTTACTGGTAGAGATATTTATGTATTAACTATACCTACTAGTCAAACTGGTAAAACTGGACACAAATGCTTTTAAGAACCATTTTGTTCGCCTGACATTACCTTCATGATGTTGGTAGCATTCTGAAAAATGTTGTATTTTCAAACTGTTTGATGTTCAGTAACAACACATTTCCATATTTTCTAGAACTGATGCAGGGGTATGGTTGTGTGGCAGTTAGAGCTGCTGCCTCTTAGGTCTTCGACTTGTGTACAATTACATGCTGAGGAGCATTCGGTGAGGAGTTTGCATGTTCTCCCTTTGTTTTTCGGGGTTTTTTTCTTTGGGTTTTTTTTTCGGGGTTTTTTCTCACACTTTCCAATAGCATGCTGGGTAGATTGATTGGTGTGTGTGTCATATGGTGCCTTTTTTGAGGGGGGAGTCTTGCTAGGCTAGGCTTCACCTCACTCAATTTATTATAGGATGAAGTATCTACAGTATGGATGAGGGATGGAAATAATGGATGAATTCACATTCCAAAACTTTGAACATCATATATTTTGGGGAAGATACCTTTTTTTCTTCCGTTTTTTTAGAAATGTTTTTTAAAGTGGATACATCTAAAATTGATTTTTGTTTATTTTTCAGTTCTAAACTGATTCGTCCAGAAAGGAAGTGGAAAACTCTTTTATCTCAATATAATAACATGACTAGAAAATACCCAGGGGATATTAAACTAGAAGCTACATTATACTTAGCTGTTTAAACAATTAAAAAAAAGACTTTTTGCCTTCAATGGGGATTCTTGAGCTCATAAACAGTAAGGTTATGAAATATTCCGCTTCATAGTACTGTTCTCTTCTAAACCCAGTCCCTCCGAAAAATATCACAGCTGCATGCTATACCTTACAATTCAGCAGTTAGCCCATCCAAATGAGCGCTTAATCTTAATATCCGTTCCAATCCAATGATTGCTTACAATTATAGATCACTTGAATGAATGACTAAAATGACCAAAACAGATATAAGATAGAAATTATTATTGTTTGCTTCAAAGCTAATTAAAAACCGCAAGAAAAGAGATAATTGGACTTGGCTCCAAGACTAAGTTTTACACAACAGCCTGCCCAGCCATATCAGAGATGAAAGAACGAACTGCAGAGAAACAACTTCATGTCTTGGCAGTGCAGTGATAAGAGGAGGGACTACCATGTCCCATGGAGAAATATATTCCATTTTTATTATCACAAAAATAATTTTGTGTCTTCAGCCTCTGCCTGGCTAAACTGCGTTCTGTGACATCATGACATTCCAACCTCTGCCAGGACAAACAGTGTGGACTGACATAGTTCACCTCAAGATCACCCTTCAAAACAGTTGTTATATAAACCCTATCTGTGTGTGTGTCCTGTATATATACACTGTAAATGTGTATATACTGTATATATAGAAATCCATATACGTATGTAGGTGGGTAGCTGCGTCAGCATGCGTAGGCTCCAAAGGAACTCAAGGAAACACAACGTTTCGGCTGTGGAGCCCTCTTTGGGTCTGAGGTACTGTATTTATATATACAGTATGTATATATAAATGAGATTAAGGAATAAATTACAGTATTTTTAAAATTTGAAAAATGAAAATCTACGCAACATCTATGCAACAACAAAACAATAATAATAATAAATTTTAAGTAGCATAAAATGTGAAATTAGTATAATATTTAGGTGATGATACAGCAATTCAAGGCTTCCTCATCATCAGTTGGGTGATTAAATGTAGCACCTGCATTCTGGACCACCTGCATTCTTTATATTTAACATGTTCCCTGCAATTAGCTGCAATTAAAACTGCTAAAGGGATAATGTTAGTGACAAGAAGAAGGTAATTGAATTGCTACATTAAGCACATATATAATTACAGCTCCCTTGTTACTAAATAGACTTTAGGAAAGCATCCTTCTTAGCATTTAAAGAAAAGACAGCACAAAATGGATCACCCTGATAACAGCTACCTATGTGCTCTTCACAATGCTAACACATTAAGTTACCTTCACTTTCATTTTGCTATTGAGTATTTTCTCTCAGGTCCTGCAAAGCTACTTAATTTGCTGACGACTCAGACCTATTCAAGAAGCTGATCAGGAACATGGCTTCATCTTCGGTATTGTACAGTACCTTACAAATGGTGCTACAGCTTCTTGAAAGGTGATATGATTGATGCTGTAATGGTTTCCATGCCATTTTTTGCTTAGCATTTTAGACAATGACTTTTTTGTATATCGTTATTCAATTACAGTTCTTGCAAGCTAAAAACAAGTATTCAGAAATATGCCTAGACAATATTAAAACTGTACCTCACACACCAATCACACATTATAAACCCAGTACTTCACTGCAGCTTTTTGGTTGATGCAGACCTTTTCTTTCTAACCAGTGTAATACCTGCCAAATACATGAGCAGCCAAGTCTTGATTATCTGCCATTTTAGAAACATGCTGAAATTGTGCACAGTTCATTTGCTTTAAGTTGTTATGCTCCTTTCTTTGTCAATACCTGTGCTAATTTGTGTTGGTCTTGTAGGTGCTTACACCCAAGCTTGATTCAACATAAAAAATACTCCTAACTAAAAACAATTCCAACAATCTGAAAAAAAAATTCTCAGTTTCTTCAGACACCATTAGATTTGTAGTCTTAACTAGATAATCCAGAAATAAAATTGGCATATTACACAGACGTACTGTACAAGGAAAGCGGGAGAAGAGACACTCACAAATGAAATGAACAAATACTTTAATGACTGAGACCACAATAGCCGGTAAGTATTACATACACATTTTGGATTTTTGTTCATTTAGACTTGTGAAAAATTATTTCATCTTATTTTTCTTACCTTCAGAAAAGTAAATAGAAAAGTAAAAGTAAATAGATTTTCAAAGCTAAACAAATACAAAAGATTCAGTGGTGACATGCTTGCTAAGAAACATACAGACTTTGAACATCACAAAAATATTCTGATGACCATTTCTTGTTTTAAGAATGCACTGTGTACAATGTACAAATTTGTACACAGACAAGAACCCTAACTTTAATAAATACGGAAAGAGCTCTCAATGGGACTAGTGAACCCTCAGCTTTTCTTTCAATGGGTTTTGCACACGTTACGGGTTGTATTAAGGTTTACTTCAATGTGAACTTCAAGCCTCTATGAATGTGGTGCAGACAGTCATTAGCCAAGAGGAGAAAGCTCGGTAGGAAGAGATCACACAGATTCCGTGAAGCTGATGTGCTGGGAAAAAATGTGTGGAAGTGAAAATTCTCTCAAGATCAATGAACGTGGTGGAAAAAGGAGTGGCCGGATCAGCCAATGAAGGCCAGGCCACTGGGAGTCCACGCTAACGTAAACAAGGAAACCACCTGATGTGACTGAGGTCAGATAAACGCGCCGCTTGGCCCTCAGGCAGGTGCTTCCTGCAGGCTGCACTAAATCAGTTCCACCTCGCTTTCGTACATCAATTGCCAAACAACCGCTTCCCAATGTCCTTTTTCATTTGCGTTAAAGGCACAGTATCCTTAGAAGGGATATGACTCCGAGACGAAAGACAGAACAAGCACATTATGATTCACAAATGATTAAGACAGTGTACATTACCTTTTCATTTAGTTCTATTGTTATCTTTCCAGATTTAGCAGCATCTGAATCCAACATACTACAGTAAATCAGCATTAGGTACTTCCAGGGTACAACTTCACAGAATGTTTTGACACTTGCTTTTAAGTCCATTGCTTTAAGCCCTATAACAGCTCATGCTACTGCCTCACAGCCTTGGTTATCTGTCTGTGTGGAGTCTGCATGCTGTCCAAGCTTCACTGAGTGCTCCCGTTGTCTTCCCAGAGACATGCTACTAATATTTGACTACTTATCCTAAATTGTCCCATGTTGCATGGCCCTGTGATGGTTTACTGGACCATCCAGGGAGAGAGCAGTAATCTGCATCCAGTCTGGATTTTGCTCTATGATCCTGTGAAAAAGCCTTGGAATGCTTTCACTCATATATTATTCCTGAAAATTTCAGATGCCCGTGTGAGAAATCCATTTCCTGATAGATACTTTGCAGGATGAACTAAATTCTTTTTAGAATTCTAAAGAACTCTAGTTTCTCTATAATTGTAATGTACATACAGTAGTACACCCTGATAATTTATGATGATTATTATTGCTTACACTTATATAGCGCTTTTTCTGAACACTCCACTCAAAGCGCTTTACAGGTAATGGTGACTCCCCTCCACCACCACCAATGTGCAGCATCCACCTGGATGATGCTGGATGATGCTGATGATGATGATCTGGCCTAAAAAGCTAAAGCTGAAGCTAAACACATCCCAATGCAATCCTAAAGTATGTTATGGATTTCATTTGCACTCAGACTACAATAATATTGATCATAAATCCTTATTATTAACAATATTATTAACAATTTAAACTGAACAATATTTAATTTGACAAAGTTTAGTACTTGTTTTCTGAAATCCTTGATTTAAAATTTCAGATTATTTGTAAAGTGATATTAGTTGTCTGAATTGATCACAAAATATGTGAAAAAATAAATAGCACTTAAAATGACTCTCCAATGACATATTGCAACAGTAGCATTTAGACAGCACAGTTATCATACTTGATAACTACAAAATGTGCAAATATTTTGTTTCAATTAAAGTGTGTTAAGCCTCATTGTATGGCGGAACAAGTAATAGGTTTATTCCATGCTGAAAAGAATGCAAGATGCAACACATTATTATTCCATGCAACTTATTTGGTTTTCTGAGTAGGATTTAGGAAGCTGACTGTTTTCACCTATTTTTGCAGAAACTTCGAACCCTGCAAGGATTACTCGAAGGAAGGAATACTTAAAATATTCCGAGGGATGGAATGAAGATCTCTCAATTCATTGTTGTTCAAGATGGAGATGTTTTTCTTGCAAGAGTGTGTTTTGTTTCCAAAGAGAGAAGCCATTCAAGGGGCATGCTGACAAATTGCTGGGTAGGCTGATGGTGAGAGGCTTTTAGAAAATTGTGCCAGCTTTCTTTATGATATAATAGCTTTGCCTCGGCACTCTCCTGTAAGTCAACGAGCTCTAACTGCATATCTGTTGGAGCTCTTTCCGAGTCGAATTTTAAAGGACCTTGAAACATGAAAAATTTTGGGACCTGAAATTCAAGAAGCACTGACCTCTTTTTTGAATGATTTGAAACTATTTGCAAGCCAAGAAATGTGCTTCATTGCCATGCTTCTTCACTTGTTCCAGCGGTTGTATAATATTCACATTGCAGTGTTTCATCACAGTTAGCCTTTGTTTGCAAATCAAGACTTTTGCATTTTTTTGGACAACAAAGAAATACCCCACTTCTCTTGATACTTCCTCTTACTATCACCAACAGGATGCTTTTGAATTGCAGGTTCCATGCTTATCCAACTTGGCATAAGTGCAGTTCATAACAGTTTTTTTTTTTAAGTTTCATAATTTGCTATCACTATTAGGCTTGTGTCCTTGAAGCAAGCAACAACAGTTGCATTTTTTTAATGCTGAAGTTACAGTAGTGTTATGCAGAGTGTCCTTATTTCTAACGCATGACAGACATATAATAGAGTTGCAGTTGAGGGCTACCTTTGACCCATGGGCTAAACCTCACCAAAATATATCCTAAATATAAGGTTTATGATGCATCAACATGACATCAACACTTTCAGTGAAAACTCTTTGCATTTCAAAACCAGTTCCTTAAGACCGATTAGAGGAGAAAGTATTGATCATATTTTGAAACGGATTAAGAATTTCCAGTGATTAAGGATAATCCCTATACCAATCTGGTGCTTTTTATCAAAACATTTTAACTAAACATTAGTTAATTAGTACAGGTCCGAAGAGCAAAAAATTCCCTGTACATTCTTTATATGGCATAGTGCTCAAAACAGAATATAGTGCGATTTATTATTTCAATCTTACTTGATGTTAAATTCAAGAAAGGACATGGGGCACAATATAGCTGTCTATGACAGTGTTGCTTGAGATGTGGTTTTTTTACACACCAAATCTGCATGGCATTTTCTCAATATAAAGTCCTGTGCGTTCTGCAGTAGAAAGATGGGAAGTCAGCAGGGAATACTGGAATCCAACATCAATTGAATACATTGCATAATAAAAGAATAAGGACAGTAATGTGCACATACACAGCATGACTGCTTTTAATGTACTTTGTGTTTGAACTCATTAAACTTGTGACCTGAGTATCACTGAAAAGAAAGACAGCAATTGCTAAATGAATCCAACAGGTCTAGACATCTTCCTGGTTTATTTAATTTCTAAACAAAGCCTCAAAAACTAGACAAAAAAGCAAACATAAGATCTAACGACTTTTTTTGTACTATCAAAGTAAATATCTGCAAAGTAAAATATGCGTGTCCAGTTAATTTAATGTAGCTTTGCTAAAAGCCATAGAGCTACAATAGGACTTTTAAATTGTTTTAAAAAATCTAACATAAACTGTGCATAGATATTTGTGCCTCTCTTCAAACTGCCATAAGATTTGTCTTAATTCTTAATTTAACTCTTACAAATCTGCTTAAATTGAAATTAAAGAAACATTGTTTTATTTGTAGAAAGAAAGGAAAAGGCAGTGAACAGCTACTGTACATTTTAAATAGGTTAAAAGATTTTTTTCTTCATAAAACATTACCTTATTAAATACAAAGCTTGCATAATCAAATGCTTTCAATATGATTACAATGTACAGATTATATTACCTAGAGTTGAAGATGTCCTTAACAGGGGAGTTAAGGCTGAACAACACACAAAGCTGATTGTGTGAAAGATTCATTGTGATATACCAGTACTGGGGCCACAGTTAACTGCTGTTTAAATTCTTGTTCAATGCAACCAGATATAGCTGTCAACCATTCCACACAGCTTGTAAAATCAGGTTCTTATTGGTGGTCAACATGACAGTTAAGCACTAATAGGAAAACACACACGTACGCTCTGTCTGTTCAAACCGACAGGATTCTAATTTGCTGGTCTTTTGTTGGAGGGGTGTCAGGTGGATCATGGAGATTGTGGTTGGCGTTTTGTTACTTTTCAATGGGCGATAAACAGTCTGTATGGACCGATACAAAACACTGTTTCCCCTTCGTTCTCCATCCCGACTTCTCTCCTCTCGGCTGGCAAGTCTGGGATTGTTTTGCGCTGTCCAGTGAGGAAGGAAGCCAGTGTGAGAAAGTGCCTGTTTTTTTGGACTCAACAGGAATTGGCCTCATCACAAGCGGTTCCTTTTTTTGCTGCTCGAACAATGCAGTGGCGTCACACCCCTCTGCTGGACCTCAGTGTTTCACATGGAAAAATGTTCCCAGTATTCCGCTCCCAGGCTCAGGGTAAGGCTGAGGCAGGGGGAGGGGGGACTGACGAGCCAACACTTGTTACCAGAAGTACTGTATCTATGGAAACAAAAAAAAGTGCTCCAAAGCAAATTAGTTTGGAAAAGGGCTTGGTGGGGGGTTGCTGATGACAATACACCTCACTGGCTGGTCACGTTTTTATCTCGCAGCTCAGAAACAGGATATCACCTTGCTGTAACAAAGTGACCCGAAACTCAATAAACCAAATTCTACAGAGCCACTCTTAAGAGCCTCTTCTTTCTCTCTCTCTCTCCCTTGCCCTCTCACTCTTTGCCTCCTAACACAAAAAAAAATCATCCATTATTAATGTTCTGTCTGCATGCAATGGTAATTTACAAAAATGATAAAGCAGAACATGTACAGTCTGGAGCCTTTTAACCCTTACAGACGAGGGACAATTAACCTTGACTTGTTGTTAGTCTGAACATAATGGTTCAGACTATGACACTGCTGCAGATGTAGTCAGCTGTAAAAGACCATAACTGTCCTCTTGCTTCAAAGTAATGGCACAGGTGCACTAGTGCTAGACTTCAGCTTAAGTACAGAATCATTACTTTAAAGCAGTTTCACCCAAGTAATGCTTTTCACTGATGTGTTACAGGGCTTACAGTTAAATTACATGTTTGGGCTGCACTAAGGTACTCCACATGATGCCTTGAGAGAATGGCTGGCAAAGTACGCACTGCTTTCCCCAGCTACAACTTTACAGATTTATTATAGAAAGTGAGTCTATGAAGTCGGCCTAATTGTTACATGTGTCATGAGCTCTAGGGGGAAATCTAAACAGTGAAAAGGATTCCCAGACACTTCATATTTCTTATTTATAAAAGAAACAGGTTTCCAGGCAGCTGGAACTACACCATAGAATACAGTGTGTAGTAAACAGTCCATAAGTTTCCAACAAAAACATGTGGAGACAGTATGATCATTGGCTTGGCTGGGCTAACTGGACCAATGGCCTTCCAGTTTCAGTTGTGTAATACCAGTCGTCTGGAGGGCAACTAATTAGGTAACCATCTTTTTATACACTATGTGTAAGATTCATAAGAAGCTGAGAGGCTATATATGTCAGCATCAACATATCTAATGAAATTTGCACTAAGACTTAAAGAGTCTCTATTTGTCCTTGGTTGTTATAATGCCAGTGACATTTGTAAAATTACATAAACATGCCGCTACTGCAACATCAACAAAAAAGAATATATCCTAGGTTTATGCACCAGTGTCATATGCTTGTGAAAGTTCCTACATGGAAATATGCACACTGTGCAAGCACAATGGAAAAATGCAAATAAGCGAGACAGAAGATCACTGAAGGCAGCACAGCAAGTGGGCAGTGCCATCAGACTGCTGTTAGGTTATGACAGATTTGACTTGGGTGCAGATTAAAAAAAACAAAACACTAATACTAATGTCCAGTAAAGAGAAATCAAACAGCCTAGATCTTTAAAAAAAGATCAGATTTTAATAAAAAAGGGAAAGAAATTAAGGAAGAAAGCTATTGCCTCTTATGTTTTTGTCATTACTTTTTTTAAATGAAATAGCAAGACACTTTTTGATTTCTCCTAAAATGCTGCACATCTGAAAAAAGTAGAGGCGCCCGGGAATGGGGTTTTAGTATCAAGTCAAAAGAGGAAACTAATGCACACTGTAAGGAAACATGCAGGGAAACATCCTCTAACTTTTTTGTTTTCCCTGTTTTCAGCTTCTTTGGCACAGTTTATACACTAACTGGAAAGAGAGTGCTGATTTTAGTTTTTATTGAGCATACAGCCCTAAAGATCCTAGCACAGCTCCAAAGCCTCTTCATATGTACACTGTTGATTTTCAAACTTTAATACTGTGAAAAATCGATAGCCAATCATATTAAAATAAGGTATATTCTTAGAAAATAGAATACTTAGAACTGTGATAGGACTAGACTGAAAAAAACTCAAATCTTTACACATGGTTTCTCAACTCTAGCTCTCTGTGTCCAGAACCCAAGAGATTTGTTATCCCTGTTTAAATTATCAACAACTGAAGACAATGGAAAAGTACCACACTGAACAATTCAAACCCTAATTGGATCAATTTAACCATTCTCCCAAGGTGTAGAGCTGTTTATAACTTTAACAGACATGGAACACCTGTTGGATTCTGATCCTTGAAGACCAGAGTTGAAAACTACTCTATCAGACAATTGTAAAAGTCATCTGAGAAATTTGCTGCAATGCACAAACCAAATACTAGGTTTATAATCAACCCCAAATGGATTCACGGAATAAACAGAACTAGTGAGGTTACGATATGCATCTGTTTAAAGAACTTGAGAAGTCAAGAGTATATTATAGCATAAGAAATGGGATATTTACTTGGTTAAACTTCCAACACATTCAAATTAAATCAAACATCAAGTTTAATGATGAACATGGGTGTTACATAAAAAGCACGTTTGTATTTATTTTGCTAGACTACACACAAAGTACAAAATTGCAACAATCTGCAACAATATTTGTAATGTTTTGTACCATTTTAAAGAATGATAAAGTTCACCTTGAGTTAAACAGTAAACAATACAATGAGTCAGTGATGATCTATAAGCAATGAATGGAACAATAAACAGGATATTACACAGTGGCAAGCTGCATCCCTTATTTTGAGAACTGCGCACAAACGTAGCAAAGGAGACCAATCTCAGAATGGGAGATTAAATTTAAAAGCGAGTTCTCCTCATTAATCAAGTGGTAGATACGGGCCTGTTTCTTGTGAATAGTCTTTTCTCAATATTGTTCTCATCATTATGAGCTGTAATCTGTGTTTTTGTGTATCTGCAATATTGTTCTCACACAACACTTCCTCATAGTTTTACAAAGAAAAAACTGAAGGACAGGAGATATTATTATTATTATTATTTATTACACTAGCTTTAATAATGATATACTATAGCCCTCTGCATTATGTTTCAGCAGTGAAAATTATATTTCCCTACAAATAATTGGCAAAGTTGCAAGTCCAGAACACGTACTACAACTCCCTTTTTTTGTTGTTTGTTTCTAGAAAGAATAAAAGGATTTTGAATTCAGAACTGAAAATATACAACAAGGCTCCAGCAAAGCTACAATTTACACACAAAAGGCTTCCAATGACTCCTGATTCAATGATTCAATGATTTGTCTATGAAAGAAGTGGGTGTCCCTACTGTTTTCCTCAAGAACTCATGGTGCTGACCCAGAAAGCTCCCATTCCACTATCCACTGTCATTGCTGAATGACAGGGCAATTGAAGTACTGCATTTCGACAAAGATATTAACAAAGCTTTAGCAGTTTGAGCTAATACTGTATGTTATGTGAACTGTGGTTTTGTGCCCCATGTTTGTAACACCAAGATACCTGATGAAGTATTAACAGGCCTGTAGTAAAAGTATATTAAACTTGAGTTTGAGGAAAACACTGCACAACACTCCATATCCATCGTAGAAGCTATCCTAAACTGAAAAGGCTTCCTCTATCAGCATAAAGTCCCCATGCTCTACTCGTCTAATAAATCCCACTACTATATAAATAGCTCAGGAAAAGGGAAGTCTGAATTAAATGATGCAGCTTCTCTACGACAAAAGAAATAAATCACCGGAGGTCTGGATATTAATCCACTGTGCACGTATTCACGATATCTGTCTCATTCAGCATTTCTCATTGTAAATCATCAATAATGTATGAGAATGTTTCACTAGCTTAGAAGTTTAAGAAGAACCAATAAGCTTAATGTGACAATGCCTTAATGATGATGCTCTGAATAAATACAGTACATACATTTAAAACTAGTTGATTCAGTAATTAGATCTAAATTATAAGCAGGCATTGGCTTTGTTGTTTTGAGATTTCTGAAATTCGTAAAATATCAATCTATGCCTTCTTTTCAATACTTTCAATGAGTCAAGTTCATCCACTGGAATAACATTGCGAAAATATTACCTAACTGCAGAGAAAACTTTAAAAGGGTTCTCATGAGATACCAGGACTAAATACCATAGATTAGCAGCACAGAGCAGCCCTGTGGCACCCCATTCCCATACATCACCATGAAAAATAATTTCCCACCATCTAGTTGTATTATAAATGACATCTAATTTTGTTATGACCTACAGACCTCAGTCGCTATTCCACCATTTTGCCTGTGTGCACTTTGCCCATTAATGCCCTGCAGAAAAAGTAAACCTATTATCTGGAGAGAAAGAAACATTCCCACCGTGGGGCACTGTGCTATAAAAGGTTTCCAATGTGTAGGCGCTTACACATTTTATTTTTCCAACCTAAAATTATTTTATTTTTCTATCTAGCTATCCATATTTTTGTCTTGGATGTTTACTTGGCCATTGAATCTGCCAGTGATTTGTGGAGCTAAATGACAATGCAACATATCATATTTCATATATCTAAGAGAGCACATCTGCCAATCATCTGAAATGAAATCATTAAATGTCCCTTGAATGAGTATCAGGTTGAATAAAATAAGAAAAATGGTCAACCTCAGCATATACAGTGTTAACACATTTACTAGCTGTGTCTTCCACCAATTTTGCACTTAAGGAACTGCACATTACAGTTACTGTCCATGCAACCAACAACAGAAGAAAACACCATGCAACCATAAGGGTTTTTTTTAGTTTAAACTGTCTGAATTTTTGACTGATTTATCAACAACGACCAAAAGAAATAATGTGCAATATTATTGCCCAGGATCTCATATTTGAAATTATTTTATGACACAGATGCAATCATCATAAGTAAATTTCAACTACACTTCAACTTCTCTGTTGCTGTTTGGGCATATTTTGCATTGACAAATTATGGCGACACAATTTCAACACAGGGCATGTCCACCCCTGGCAGCTGTGACCTGTGTGCCTCATTGAACTAATCAGAGTTTGAATGTGACCCAGGGGCACACCATGCTCTGACAAGCTCCTGCTCAAGTGCTGATAGGATTTTAGTTCTCTTCAAAAAGCATAAGTCTTGATGTCCCCATGATCATTGATGTGCCAGTGATGCTTGGTGAGTATATGAGTGCACTAAATTTGAATACATCTGATGTGGTGGTTAACTAGGTATCCTATTAAAGTTCAGCTTGGATGCATCTGAGCGTAAGATGTGATGTTTGAAAAGGCCTGTGAACATACAATACTTTTGCATGTACACAACTCAAAGCAATGCTGACACTAATCTTGTAATCTTCAAGGGCTGTTTCTGCAGTTCCCTGAACAGACTAGAAGTGTCTGAAAAGATGCATCTTTCCGATGACACAATAATGGTTTTTAAAACTGTCCGCCATCTCCTTTTTAAAGTACAGTATCATGTTCATTTGCTTGCTAGTATCTTCTGAGATCATAAGCAGTTGCTCTTCAAACAATAAAACATCTTTCAAAACACTGAGGAACCTGCCTGTAGGTGTCCTAGGATTGGACTCCTCTCCTCTTCAATCTGTCACTGGGCTCAGACATTTTTTCTACCATGAAAGATCTGTAATCAAAATGCAAAAGTTAACCTCTTAACTGTATAATGTAATTAGATCTGCTGCATATTAACTATGTCACTTGGGATCTCTGAAAATGCTTGTCCTAGCTATGCACAAGACTGTGTACGAAAACACGTCTACCTGTATAGTTTTGTTTGCTCAAGAGTTCAGAAGTAGAAAATGGAAAATATGCCACCACCTTCCAGTCATGGAAATTGCAGGTTAGACTGTTTAAAAGCCACGCACCACCCCCCTCTTCTGTCTCTTTCCCTGATGTACACAACCGTGCTCCACTTTCCTGCCCTGAAGGAACTAAGATGCAAAATTCACAGGCTTCCCAGGGCTAGTGTCAACCGTGAGCCACTGTTCTGGGCACATTCCCAGCCATCATGTGACCCTCGCAACCGCCTGTAAGCAGGAGATAACGAGCCATGTTTCAGTAGCTAGACCCACTCTCAAGAGCTCAGGTCAGCTCTCGGACAGAGAGAATGGTGCTTTTCAAAGCCTAATCCCAGCCAACATGCTTTTGTGGAGCACAGCAAGAGGCCGAGCCCAGAAAAGATGGACAATCCCTTAATGTGCCAACCCCATTGGCAAATGTTTGATTGTTTTACACAAAAAATATGAACAATGTACCAGGGCTGTATTTTTCTTTTAAATTTTCTGATATACTACATTGCCGAAAAAGTTAAACCACATCAACATTAACCTGTTTCTAAAAGATACCAATTAAACAAAATATATGTGGCTGCCTGACTGATGAATACAGTGTCTGGAACAGCTACTGCTAGTCTCTGATGAATAACAGTTCTTTTAGAGGTACATCTTGGCTTTGATGTTCAAGATGAAACAACTTTAGGAGTCTATATGGTCCAAAATTTAGTAGTTTTAAACCTGCTATTTCAATGTTGTTGCAATGATGTTCAAAATTTAAACGGGTAATATATGGCAAAGAACGTATCTGTTTTATCTAAACACAGCTGGCTGATTTTTTTATTGAACTATTTTTAGATATTTTAAAATGACTAATTGTGAGAGAGATACAGAACAGAGCAAATAAATCTTGGCTTATTGCATCATATAGGGTCTGATGTAGATGCACATGCAGGTAGTTATATAAGCAAGGGTGCAGCATTGATGCACAAACTCTACTTAGGGAGTGCATATTTTAGTATTGCAGGTGTCTATATCCATCTATCCATTTTTGAACTGCTTAATCCATTCCAGAGCCTATCCTGGCAAGCAATGGGTGCAAGGCAGGACACACCCTGGACAGGATGCCAATCCATTGCAGGGCACGCACAGATGCAAACACGCACACACACTCACACCCAGCCCAGTTTTCCCAGAAGTCAAGCCTACCAGTAACCTACCAATATGTCTTTGGAATTTAGGAGGAAACTGGAGCCCCAGGAGGAAAACCATGAGAACACTGGGAGAACATACAAACTCCACACAGACAGTACCTCAGTTCCACCATACCACCCAGATCTCTCTTTGTTTGGTTTATGTTGGAAACTATTTGAAAGTTTCGATTTCAGAACCTTTTGGAGATGAAATGTATATGTATGTCACACTTCCTCAATGACCGGCAGATGGAGAAAATAAAATAAAAGTGAACATTGTTCTCAACGTTAGCTAGGAGACTAGGGGGATAAAAGAGTATATACAGAATGAATGCACGAGGCTGAAAAAACAATACTCTGAAGCAATGGAAAAGCACAAAACAATGGCTCTTCCCTCACAGTTGAGAAAGATCTGGTTCCCACATTGATTTCACCCTACAAGATGCCTTCCTGTGGGGCGTATTAAAAGAGAAGTGCTTTAGAGGGCCAGTTCCATGCAATTGTGAAAGCAAACACAGAAGCTGTCAACACCTCTCATGAACATCACTGAACACATGGGCTCCTGGGCATGTGTTTATATGTATTCCCCCATGCAGTTAAGCCAGCTGTTTTTAAAGCCATTACCAACTATCTACAAAGTCACCAAGACTTCCGTGCACTTCTACAGCAGGTGCAATGCAAAAAAAAAAGAAAGTAAATAAGCAACACACTGCCAGAGCTTTTTAAAAGAGCGAGTCGTGTGTTCGTGTTAAATTGCTTGAGCATTTCACGGTGTATATAAATAAATAGGAGAGTGTTTGGGGATAAAATAAGGACAATCAAACCTATACATGGAAAACTACGCATCTTAACTTTTTAAACGGTTTTGTGGAGGTACTACAAACATTCCATTTCACTGCAGTTTCAGTAAATATTGAGTAAATAAAATTCCATGGCTCCCATATGCTCAAGATTTACCGTACAAATTAGTTTCAGGCCACATATCTAGTTGTTCTACTCTGTGTCTGCAGCAGTCAGACCAGCACAGCCAGAGACTGCAGGGCGTAGTACAGACAGAATTTAATACAGTGAAGTACTATTTTAGCTGAGATCTTTGATATGAGATGTGGATGTGAGGCATCCAAGACTTTTTCCTGTTCACACATTTCTCTGCAGGACTGAGCAAAGTAGCACGTGCAACACTTTGAAGGGACATGTGGAAAATATAATTCAGTGGTTTATCCTGGACTTCCACTGCCCTTTCATCAGTGTACTCTTTTGTTTTATCAGGTGCTTTGGTGTAACGCCCTTCAAGTATGCTCTTTTTTCATTTTTACTTTTCAGTCCAGAGCTGACTTCATTTTAGACTGCTCATTCATACTTAGATATACTGTGTTAGAAATGGAGAGTTGCACAGTTTTGTGCAACGGTTTGTGTTGGTAAATGTTAAAAAAATGTTTTATTGGGTCTTACATAATATAGTAATAGGAATATGACACCTGAAGAAGGCTCCACAGCCAAAACGTTGTGCTCCTTTTATTCCCTTTTCAGCATGGAATAAACCTTTACTTGTCCCTTTGCAGCCTATGCATGCTGACATAGCAACCTACTTCAAATAATATAGTAATATACCGTATAGCAATATAATAATTGTTTGCAGTGCATTTACGATCATGGTCATGTTGTAAAAATTAATTATATTATGATTTAGTGGTTTTCAGGTGGAATGTCTTATACAGTATATACTGTATCCTTTGTCCTCTTGCTTACAACATTCCATCCCCAAAGCAGAGACCCCGACACATGCTTGTGTTATACAGCTGATTGTGGACATTTCCCTTTACAACAATCACCTCCAGATACTGTACACTGACAATGCTTGTATCAAATTTATTTGGACCTCTCAAATATATATTTATTTATATAATATTATATATAAGTACAGTATTTTAAATGCACTGTTCCAATATTTAGTGTTCTTGAAAACTTAATCTATGTAATGATTTAGAGGCCAATCACCTCCAGAAACTGTACACTGACAATGCTTGTATCAAATTTATTTGGACCTCTCAAATATATATTTATTTATATAATATTATATATAAGTACAGTATTTTAAATGCACTGTTCCAATATTTAGTGTTCTTGAAAACTTAATCTATGTAATGATTTAGAGGCCTTAGTGTTGTTTTCTTGTTAGCACTCTTCTAATATGATTACTGCTAAATGTTTTTTTCAAACAAAGTATAAAGATATTCTGTCCATCACATGGTTTCCCTTTACTTCTGTCATTACAATTAAGTGGTGTACTTTTTTCAGTACAAACTGGGCTTACAGACCAGATGTTTTTAAAACACAAATTACCTTAATTTTATGCCAAGTTCTAAAAAGATCATTAAAAATTAACTTAAGCTTTTCCAAGACATGGAAAAGTTTAAGTTTCCTTCTTCAGCTGTGAGACCAACTAAAAAAATAAATAATGACTGCCATTCATGTATTTACATTCATGTAAATCTGACATAGGCATAAAATCACTATAAACCTGCCAAGACAAGACACAAGACATTGCTTAAGTCACACTATACTAGGAAGTTATTTGTGATTTCTCTTCTTATGAATCTGTAAAGGTATGTTTTCTAAGTACTGAGATGTTTGAATGATATGAGGAATTTCTTGTTAAGACCAAGATGAAGCAATGTGGAGACGAGTGAGATGCTTGTGAGAAAGAGACATGCTACATTGAAGGAAGTCTGTAGCCTTTCTTGTAAAGTATTACAAATAACTTCCAGTTTTCTGGGAAGGCTGACAGGCAGAAAAAACACACATTCAATTCAGCAGAATAAAAAAATGAAACCCCTTCCCTTTGAAATTCTCTGCAAGTTCAGGCTGTGAAACCTGCAACTATAAGAATCATGAAGGTGAGAGTTAAAACTGCACAAAAATATTAAAAAAAGAAAATTGAAAGAAATATTAAGTTTGCTTCCTTATGTTCTGATATTTCAAATAAAAAATATATCAGTTAAATAAAGACCACTATCCCCTGCTGTTACATTTAGGGACCTATCCAGTTATTCTTGCATATTCTCCTCAAAAGCAAACTATAATCCATTATTTGAAAAGCCCAGGCAATTAAGTGTGTAAGACTCTGTAACTGCCCTAAGAGATATGGGGAAGGCAATGTGGTTTTTGTTACTTTGTAATATGTGGATACCAAAGAAAAAAATAAAAACATAAATTTTATATATCCTAAGGAAAACATGTTTTCCTAAGAGTTATCAAGAGTGATTCTTTCATGGGGTTCACTAAAAATACATTACATGATCTTTGTGAGAAACAACATTGCACATTTGCTCACTGTCTAATGCTTAACATGGAGGATTAGACAGATACAGTACCAGTCATGCTGCCCATTTTCACCTTGTTTTAAAATCTGCTTCTTATAAACATTTACACTCACAACACTGATAAACCTACCCACATGGCAGCTGCTCAGAAGGAAAATTCTAGATAAAGTCAGATAAACCAGGGATAGCACAGGCCCTTTTTTTTTCAAAAAGTCTTCATCCTGAAAGAGAGCCACCATATGTTATAAATGTAACAAATTGACTAACAGTGCATTTCTTGACAGCAACTTGGAAGCCTGAAAATCCATTTATTGCATAGGAAGGTTTGCCAACAGATCCCAGAAAGCAGATAAGTTTGATTTAAGGTTGAAAAAAGTAATGAAGAAATGGTTTCTACTAATAATACATTGGTCTTTTATGATTAATATCACTAAATGGCAATGGAACTACACCATATATCTCTTATCTTTGTTTAAACTGCTGTCAACTTGTTAATTTCCAACAAAATATTTTGTTGGCCTCTCCACTGCCTTGAAATAATCTTTCCCATTTAACCCTAACATCATCATTAAAGTTTTCAAATGGTTTTACCTAACTAGTACCTAATGCTGTGTACTGCAGTCAATCTAATATTACATAAGAGCTTGATTGCACTGTTGTTTAGAATTGAAAGAAAAGTGACAGTAATGCATGAGACATGATGACAATTTGCAATCAGCACTGTTTGTTTCCATACATTCATGGTATTTCAGCTGTTCAGATGAAAAATGATTTTTTTCTCTCCAGTAGGTAGAGGCTCTGGACTCAGAAATGGAAGGTTGTGGAATTATATCTTGTGTGGAAACTGGTTGTACTCTAGAGCATGGTATTTTACTTAGTTTACTCCAGTAAAAAAATCATACTATATAAGTGGACAAAGGTGATTTGGTTTCCATAAAAATGCATCATTAAAATGACTGGGTAGTGGGGTCAGCATGCGTAGCCTGCAAAGGAACAAGTAAAGGTTTATTCCTTGCTGAAAAGAAAAGAGACAACGTTTCAGCTATGGAGCCCTCTTCAGGTGTGAACCTGAGGTGAGTCACCTGAAGAAGGCTCCACAGCCAAAATGCTTTTGTCTCTTTTCTTCTCAGTCAAATAAGTTAATCAAAATAAATAAAACAGGTTCCTGAAACCTTGGAAAACTTAATAATAATTTGCCAATCAAGTTGCAGAAGAAAAAAGTGTCTTGTTTTCATTATTATAAGTAGAGTGAAGATTTGCCCCCATAAAAAATATTTCTTGAATTATACAATTGACCCTCTCTTCAAGAAGCCACTATAGGTGAGAATATCTATACAGACAAAATACTGTACATGTGCATATACAGAAATGTTTGTAAGCACGATTAGAATAGTCGTTATCTGTCACTATCAGAAAAAAAGATTGCTTAAACTAGAAAAATAAAGATCAGGTGGCTTTGTTTTTTCTGCAATATTACAATTGCAAACGAGAGACCTCCCTGATAGTATAGTTTGTACACAAAAGAGAAAATCACAAATGACTGTTTCAGGTTTTTTGGTAAACAGGGCTTGCCCACGACTGTAGTTGTTAGTCAGTTGCTCCCATGTTTTTACAACAACATGTCTTCACAAAGAAGAGACGGTTCTCCACCTCTCAGCACAAGCAAACACAATTTAATCAAACTCCTTCCAAAGAGGTGTCTGTCTCTTGTTACTTAGGAGATGAATAAGGTCTGCTTATGCCTTTCTTCGATTCATGTTGAAGTTCTGACAGAATGGGGAGTGAAACAAAGTCACAGGGTTAGTAAAGTGGGAGTTCTGGGGCTCAAAGGGTCAGATCAAAAGCCATTCATCATATTCCATTCACAGGCAGAAATGGAGGACGGGGAGACTTGCATGTTTCCTTTGTTGCAGTTTAGCTATGCAGTTCTCTGACATTTCTTTAGAATTACCATTAGGCAATTAATTAGAAACAATGCATCAATCTTTTATGGGTTATTAGTACTTGGACACTTAAAAAGATGTCTTTGCTTTTAAAACATTAGCAAGAACATTTGTAATAATCAGTGTTGGGTCTCTGCCAACAACAATGCAATAACAAAACTCAAAATATGATTTTATTAGTGGGCATAGAAAATATAATTAACTTTCTACATGCCTAAGAGAGCCCTCACCACTTTATTAACTAATTGCTAGTGAAACAATTCTATATATCAAAATATATAGTATGAATAAACTGTATAATTAATGTTTAATTTAATCCTTGAGATGATACTGGATGAGGAATTTAAATGTTTTCATAGACTTGCCTATTCTACACAAATTGTCAAAAAAAAGTCTCAACTCTCACCAGCAACCCAAGTTAAGGAGCCCACGTGTGTATTTTAAAACAGTTTAATTTAATTTACAGAAAAAATATAGTTCAGAGTTAACTTTATTGTCATGGATTTGATCATAGAGAGATGAAATAAAATGCAAAGAATTAAAAGGGTTATGTCTTGTGGTCGATGTTACATATCGACCACAAAAGCATGGAGAGCACATTACTAGATGGCAGGTCTGTCAGAGATTTTAAATGCCTTAATGAGGTCGTAAGTGTGCAAGTTCTCCAATATACAACAGCAAAGGGGAAATGAAGGGTCCTGACTTTATGTACCTCATACGGATGAAAAGTTCAGAATGACTGTGTCACCGAGAATAACACTTGTAAAAGTGTTGGCATACCCTGAACCATGTCTTTAATTACCAAGCTTCCACATAAACACACCCGGTCATCCTCAGCCCCCCTTTCTCAACAATCAGACTCTGTGAATAGGAAGCAAGGAGAGGAAACTGTCCCGAATCCACTGGATGGGAACAGGAAAAACCCGGAACTTTAAATTACAAAGGAAAAAACAACAGCCCTCCAAAAATACCTCCAACCCATCACTGCAAATAAACAGAAATATTATTACTCAAGTCCTGTAATCCCTGCCATTCCCAGGAAACCCCGAAAGGATAGATAATTAAGGCCTTACTGCTTCCCCAGTAATTAAGTCAGTAACAGGAATACTGACTCCAGACTGCACACACTGTCATAAAATGTATTCTGAAAGCAGAAGGAAAAAAATCCTTAACAAATACATGGGATACTTTTCTTAGTAATTGTGATGAATAATAAAAAAAGTATACTGCTTTCTGTTTTTCTATTTTTTTTTACTAATTTGCACAATACAGTTAATGCAGGTTTGGTGCTGAACACACTTCCAAGGAGTGCAATTTTCATAAACAAATTCTGTTTATGAAGTGCTGTTTTTTTCTCTCAGCTTACTTAGACATGCATATTTTACCACCCAACTGCATTCATGCTTCACTAAGTTTCAGACAATATTGTATGAAATGCAAGAAAACATACAGTATATGGTGTATACATTAAAATATCCACCTGAAACAGTCATATATTGTAAACAACCCCTAGTTAATTACCAAAAAAACAAGACGATCTAGGGTAAAGTCGCAATGATCCGAAAAAGCATTGCAAGGTGTTTTTTATAGATATATGAAACATTTGAATGGTAAAGGCTCTTATCATTTTAAATATTTTCCAAACACTGCCATTAAAAGTCACTTAGTCATTTGAAAAATAAAATCATGAAAAACTACTGATATTATGTACTACCGGTCTAGATGGGGTTTCCGTAGTGATGACAGTTTCCATTGTTAAATTCTATCAGTCTTTGGTTGCATTGGTTATTTCACCTCAGCTGTGTGCAAAATGTGTTTCTGTTCAATTTAATGACAGACAGAAGGCAGTAAGAGTTTATACCTACAGCGAATAACTTCCTTGACAGAACAGGTACCTGTGTATAACCTGACTTTTTTTTTTCCAGAGACCACTTATTTTATTACTCTGCTACTTGCAGTAATTTTATAAGCCTTATTATCAGCTGAAAGGCTGTTAGTGAAAACATCTTAAATTGTCACTGCACGCTGTCACAGACATCTTAACCTGTCAATTCACTACCAAATGGCCTTTTTTTGTGTCTGATACAATCATAAAGTGCAATGATTATAGTGACACTTCAATGACAAAGGATGTCATTGTGACTGACAGGCCTTTCCTCTGAGTAATTGGAGGTTGGTGCACTTTGGCCATTTCCTCTGACCTTTGCTTCCTAAATGATTTTCTTTTCTTATTGAGATCCTTAGTGTCACCAGCAGCGTTCTGCAAGTGGACGGTTCTTCTAATGGAGTGATCTCAAATGTGGATTGAAGGTGTACACAGCATTTTTTATCACTGAATGCTATTCACTTGAAAAATACAAGAGAGGTCTGTAATGGAAAATAAAATCACGTGAAAGTTAAGAGCAATCCATTTCGAAAAGCTGACATAACTAAGATTTTTTCCTGGCTGTGTGAACACAGTCGCTGAAAAAATAGGCATTTTCAAAAGCTGTGAAGTGAGGAAGTGCCTCAACACTCTCTGACTTCATCTCTGGTGCGCAAATGTCTTCAAGGACAGAGCTAAGGCTAATATGACCTGAATGGTCCTATTCACACATTGATAGCCTCCTCTGCTTCAATTTTTAGTTTTCCTTTTCCTGTTTGAGAGTTTTATTTATCGGGTTTCAAGGGATGTCTTGACCTTCCAAAGAAGGATTTCCTGTAAGTTGACCGATTCCAGAGAATATGCTTTGTTGTGAAATTTCACCCTAAATCCCTCAACAAGCAAAGTCTGGTTTTCTTTTATAGAAAGTATATAATATATGCTGATACTTCAAATAGGTAAATCAACCCAATTTGGTGACACCAACTGCTTCTTGAACTACACACAGCTTTGGTAATGTATATTTTTTGTTGCACTAGAGGAGACCACTAATCCCACAATGCAGTGTTGTAGCCATTGTTGCACCAAATCTCTTAAACAGTTCAACAAAATGGGTTTACTAGAGCACTCCTTTTATATCAAGTTTGCACAATATGCATATTACAGATGGGATTATCCACTCATGCCAGAGTTATGAAGCCCTGATTTTCAGTGGTACAGCAACAGTCTGGACAACTGAAATGTCACAGATGGTGTCTCTATGAGAATTCCAAATACTTCCTGGCAAACCAAGATTTCAAAATGAGAGTTTAGCCTCGTCATTGCCATTGGTTAGCTCCCCAGTAATAGTAGTATTTTTGTGGAAAACAGTTCTCTCCGATCACACCATTCATGCAAAATAGTAAAGGATAAATATATTCTACTTAAATATTCAGAGAATATACTACAAATAATGAACTAATCAATAAGATCATTTTTAAGCTAGATGTTCTGAGTGGCTTTTTTAATTACCAGCTTTAAGAAATTTTTATTTTTGACTTTCAGATAATTTCTAAACTGATACCTGGTCAGACACAATTGCCAATCGCCACATGAGAGCAAAATAACTTTCAGATATAAGAGATAAAATGTAAACATATAAAGAAGATATATAGTATTTAAACATAAAAAACACAAACCTTGTAGAGTAGCATGTTGTGAATCCCAGCCCAGTTTCATGTAACCAATGGCCTGTCTTCTACAACTAGAACATCAGGCTCCTACAATCTGTCACAGTTTCTTCTGTCTCTGGGAATTTGCAGATGGGCCTGTCTTCTACTGTCAGTAGGCTTCTTCACCATCACTTGGCTGACCCCTGACAGCTGTCACAAACTGGCCCTTACATTAAACACAGTTCTACTGTCTTGAATGTGAGACCTTAATCATTACAGAAAAAGTCATTTTGCTTTAATGAAGGTGAGTATTTGTATTTAAAACAAAACTCCAGCACATCTAAAACAATAATCATAAAATATAGCCACAAATCAGAGCAGAAAAACTTAATATATCTGTTGTGACATCTCTGTATTTACTGGCATATTGATTTATGTTAAATCAAAAGCAGAAGAAGTTTATCAGTGCTATCAGGGGCATTTTAGTATTTATGATTAGATACATTTGAAATAAGGAGGGTATTTTCCATGTATTTCTAGGAGTCATAGGTAGTCATATCTTTCTACTTGATCGTAAATGCCTGCATCACACCAGACATATGAAGTAAGGAATGGGGCTGACATAAACAGAAACCAATGAAAGACCAGATGGCTATCTAAGTATGACTTCGAGCATATATTCTGTGCAGAGATCAGATGTGTAAATGTTTGTTTTCTGTTTTCTACATGAAGTCATTAAGGAATATGCAATGTATTAATGTATAACGAAACGTTGTTATTAATTCTACTGCTAATGAAAATTCCATTACCATAATTAGCTGTGAATCAGAGATCAAAGATAACTTGAGCAGCAAGGCTGAAAACAGTGCGTAATCTTTAGCCTTTTATATAAGCAGTAAGATTAAATATGTTGCCTCGTAATTCTAAAATGTTTTAACAAATAGATTGTGAGGGCATCACAGTATAAAGTGGTTTGCATTGCTGCCTCACAGAGCTTGGGCCCTGGGTTCAATTCCAGACCTGTGGTGTTATCTGTGTGGAGTTTGCATGTCCTCTCCATATTTGCATGGGTTTCCTCCAGGAGCTCTGGTTTCCACCCACAGTGCAAAGACATACTAGTACATGAAGTAGCTTCTGGAAAAACTAAACTGCGCCTGTTGCTTGTGGCTTGGGATAGGTTCTGGCTCCACCACCACCCTGTATTGCATAAAGTGGTGAGAAAATGGATGGATGGAAATAAATTCTGTCAGTCTACACAAAACCATGGCACACTGTAACAGGCAATGACTTCACATTCAGGTGAGGGTGTTTCTTTAGACTACTTGAATAACATTTCAGAGTGAAAGTCCTCAACTTTTTAAAATTTGTTTCTTAAGCTGGATCAGCACATTTGATTCCTACACACATTACACATGTCACGATTACATGGAGAAGAAACACAAGCATTGACTCGATTGGGATTTTTCAGGGACGTAAATCTCATTTGTTGGCTGATCACTTTCACATCACTTTGCCACAAATCCCCTGCTTCTTGTACCAGATTACCTAAATTATTTTCAGGCTTGGCTCCAGTAGTGTCTTCTGCAGCCACCAGAAAAAGTCCTACTATCCTACCAATTCCACTTCTTCGTTTAAGACCTTCCTATGGTGGTTATATGTGAGGGCACAAATTGGGAGTACATAAATTAAATACACTAATCTCAATGCCGGAGGATCTGCTAGATTTCCACCCAGCAAAATCTTTTTTAATGCATCACTCTAACTCAAATCATATTTTGGACCTTTAAATTAAGAAATAACTCATTTTGTACAAAGAGATTTATAGACTGGCTTTCTGCTGCTAATGATAATGTTAATAATCAAAAGAACCACCATTGTTTAGCCCACTGTCTATTCTGAATACTAATATGCAGGTTAGTTTTGTGGTCATTCTTGATGAAATATTGATGATCTTTATGTAAGAGTTGTAGTTTTTTAGTTTCAATCTGTTTCTGTTATGGCACAACTGTGCACAGGTGGCAGCATCGGTGGATTGAAAACCACTCTCTATGGTGATTGGATTTCAACCTGAAAAGAACTTGCTATTCTGCAGTTTTTAGGGAACTCTGATTTCCTGCGTGAAGAATCCCTCGATTAAAAACGGCCTCTCCTGGTTATTTGGAGCGTTTTAGAAAAGAGAGATTTGGTGGCATCCAGGTTTACAGAAAGAGAGATTTAGGCTGTATTCTACTTAGTTTAGAAGGTAGCTTTACCTTATTCTGGCCTATGTAGGTTTTAGGAATTGAATACTTGGTAAGACTTGGTAAGAAAGGGGTATTTCTGGGTGGTTAGGACGTTAGGCCTCAAGGACTCCTTGTCTGTAAACAAGTACTGTACATAGGCAACCCCTGTATGTTGTATGTTTATGTTGTGAGTAGTTTAGTGTGTGTGTGTCTTTTTTTAATAAATATTTGTTTAACCAAGGATACCTGAAGTATTACTCTTTTCACCAAAGCTGTGCCAGAGAACAAATAATTCACGTCTCTAATTATACCAGCCACTCTGGTATATTCTTAGCAAAATATTTACAAGTTGGGGGTTATGATCATTTAATTTTCTTAGTGATTTAACCGCTCAGCATATCTCCTGATTTTCTCAGTATTAACTGTCTACAGAGTGATTATTAAATTAACATAATGTGTGAACATGAACATAATTACAAATAAATGAATTGCCCAAACATGATCCAACAACGTGGAAATTTAAGAATGGTGCAAACCAAATTACATAAAAAGGTAGTACTGAAGATCAAACACACCTGTTTTACCCCTTCTTTTGAAGACATGAAGGGAAATAAAAATTGTTTTCTCTCTGAATAATGGACTTCATGGCACTCCATCCATGTGTCCTGAGTTTCCATAGTTACTAAAGCCAACATTAGGTTGCCCACAGGTGCTGCCCACAAAAACACACCAATACTGTACACAATCTCTATACACAAATGTTTGATTTTGTGTCTGTGCAAAGAAAGAAAAAATATAAGCTGCAGAACATTTCCAAAAAACAAATATTCAGAAACATATTGTTCTTACAAGCTCAAAACCTTATGCAAGGCTGGTTTATAATGTCATATGAGATGTAGTCTACAAATACTCCTTCCTTATTGTAGTTCAATCTTTTTAAATGCCAGTTATTGGCATTAACATGCTTGAATTTATTTATCACATCAGGAGTTTGCTCTATTTGTAAATCTGGAAAAGATATTTAGAATTCAACATTCTAACTATTTGTTAGATCTCTTGGAATAATTCCAACAGATTGGACTCTTAGGGAATATAACAAACATAGTTCTGGCCTACACTCAAGAATTCCTCAGTCACTGCAAAATATCCCCACTGACATGAATTTATGTGGCAGAAAAGGACTCACAGAAGCTGCTTTAACAGGCCATTAATCCCTAAAGAAGTCTGACAGGGGTAAAGAAACACAAATGCAAGGCCAGAAGAGAAGACTCATTTTATTTATATGTATTAAATGCGCTGCTTGTGTTCTTCTTGCAGCAAGTTTTAATTAACCAGTATTATGTTAAAAGTAGCACTTTAAGTCAGTACTGTATGATCTTCAGGCTGGTTGTTTCAGTCTAGTTTCACTGCATACGCTTGAGTAGAGCTGACATAGCCTTTACAGTTCATGATGGCCATGGACTGATAACAGAGCTGGAGAGTGCTGGTCTAACACTGTTTTGTAAACACTTTGCAAAACCAGAAAGCGAGGAAAGTTCCAAAATACCTACAGGCAATTATTTCTATTGTGTTTCTAAAGAGAGTATTAGCCTTACTTTTCTGGGTAAACGATAACCAACCCCCAAGGACAGATTTATTGTAGCTGATGTCATTCTGTAAAGGAGACCTCTTCATTGAAAACCACTCTTTCTGGTTTAAGGGCTCTTGATAATCAATAAAATAAAAACCATAGAGAGGTCCAGACTACTAGCCTTTCTTAAACAACACAACTAAAGATGCACTCAATAAAAAAAAATCTAAAGATTTGACATGTTAACAACAAAGTATTTAAAAACTGCAATCTTTCTGTTTTTTAAGCAGGTAGCTGCATCAGCATGCGTAGGCCGCAAAGGAACAAGCAAAAGTTTATTCCATGATGAAATGTTGTGTTTCCTTTTTCTCTTTATCTGTTTTTTAAACCTCTTCAAGTTACCAACATGATTCTCTGGCTAAAAAGTACACTACCACAATTTTACCTTGAAAAACACACTCCTGACAAAAAGAAAAACACATGGTGTAAGCTTATGGTTGTAGTTAAAATCAAAGTTGTGCTCTACACTAATCTGTTAGTGAGCGTTTGTGGGGGGAAATAGTGTTTTTTCACAATGATCATTCAGGTATAGAGCCATCTGCTACTTTGTTTTGTCACTCAGCTGCATTTTTATTTCATTAGCAACACTAAAACAGAACACATATCATGTATCACAATTCTCTGTACGTCTTCTACTGCAAAACACTGTGAATGTTAAGATTCCCTCCTTCTGAAGGTAAGAATCCTAATTTCAACATTTTGTTCAGTTCTCTGTTCTATCCGAGGGGATACACTGTACTATCTAGCTGTGCTATATTTCTTCACTTACAGTCAGGGTAAATCTGCTCAAAATGTGAACCTGCAGAGAGATTTACAATGAATTTATAACGACCAATTTGTTTCTTTAGTGCACAGCTGTACATCAAACAGTTTCGATTAGGGGCAATAAAAGCTGTTCCAGAAATGCAAACTAAAAAAGGACAACAATCATCATAAGAGGTGATTTACCACACAATGCAATATGGTTAGTGGAGGGCCTGATGACAGTGCATATCAAAGGAGCTGTTGATTCATAAGACAGATTGCAGCTTAAAGATCAAATGTGCAGTTAAGAAGTGTTAAACTGTCATTTTTTAAATGGGAAAATTTTGAGTGAAGAGAAACCATCTGCTCCCACTGTAGTTAATTGCTCATTCATAGTCATTGTTCAGCATCTACAGTACAGCAGTCATCTAAGGTCTGCAAGACATTGTTGTCATATCAAACTGGGAAAAGCAATTCACAGCTCTCAATGCTCACCATCCATTTGGATCAGCGAAAACACAACAAACGCAGTTTGTTCCAAAGTCTGATTTCGATAATATGCACGCATTTTTAAGAGAACATTTGAAAGACAAATTCAGTGCTCAAATTGAACATTTTTATAGTTGAAGGAAGTAAAATGTTAACCAAAAACTAAAACATGATGATTGCATAAGTATTCACCCCCCTCAATATTGAGTGAGTCAATACTTGGTGGAAGAATCTCTGACAACAGTTACAGCTGTGAGTCTTTGAGGATAAATAGAATAAAGTCCGGACTGTGAATAGACCAGTCCAGGACTTTCTCTTTCTTCTTGTTTTGCTGCTGAAAGGTCTATTTCCATATCAAATTAAGGTCTATAGCAGACTAAAACAGGTGTTTCTCAAAGTTTTGTCTGTAATTTTCTCAATTCCATGTTTTCCTTAATCGTGACATGCTTTCCAGCGCCTTTTGATGAGATGTTACCCTATAACATAATGCTGCTTTAACCATGGTTGTTGACTGAGTGGTGCACTGTGCTGTGTTTGCGCCAGATTTTGTATCTCGACAAGAGGTCGGCAAACTGTTTTGTATCGCATGTCACGTTTCCATGTTTAAATTTTGAAAAAACATAACGCGTGCCATGTACTATTAGGATATTTTTAATGATTAATCATTTTACAATAATTATTTATTAGTGTATTATCAAAATGTATTTGATCACCAAGTAGATCACAAACACACTTTTCATTAACAATCAGTTTTAATCGTTTAACTGCCTGTCAACAGAACGTCACCAACAATGTTGCATATACGCCGCTGCAAATGTCTAGCTGAGAGACGTACGTTTCTAATTTTAGTCAAAACATCACTTTGGTTGGCAAAGCCCTCAAACAGCCCTTCGGCACATTGTAAAAAGCTATTCTTAATTTTTATTTTTTATGGCTTTCCTTTGCATGTAATAAATAATGTTGCTGTGTAACTCAATTTACTGGAACTTTCATGTCTTATCGTAAATTCTCAATCGACCGCATTTTTATTTGGCATATGACTCAACTTATTGCTTTAAACTGAATGTTCCACTATATCTGTGATGATGATTCGTGCTTTGTGTTAAAATGTCTCAAAACACTAGAGGTGCGTGCTACCATACACGGGTTTCGTAACAAAATCTGCAGGTAATCCTTCCTCCGTGTGGCACAAATCCATATTTTTGTTTCCATTTGTTTTAAAACAGCCGAGGCGTTTCTTTGGCTTTGACATTTTTGAAAGGGTTAATTTGCAACAATACCAACAGTTCACCTAAAAGCGTATTAGCAGTTACACATCACAATTACACACGAGATTTTTTGGCGTATTCACAGAATATCGCTCAGACGATATACCAGTTTAAATCACGTCGAGGACGCTAGATTCTACAGGACTGGAAACTACAAGCCAGTGCAAAGCCAGGCTGTTGTCGTTTGGTTAACGTAAGGACACGCAGCTCACCAAGCGCCGTGACGTGTTCTCATTTCTTAGTTCGCTGTCATGTCATATGCGCCTCAATACTTGAGCTCTTCCGGGATTTACATATCAAGTATGCAGGAAACCAGGCCCAACATAAGAAAACTAAAATTCCACATTTCTTTTGTTAAAAATATTTTGGTTGCTTTGTGCATGCTACCTAGTCGTAGGGTGCTGTATGTTGCTGATCCCTGACCTAGACCGAAAAGTTCCACTTTTGTCTCTTCTGATCTGAAAACCTTTCACTACATGTCTGCAGCATCACTTAAAAAATGTGTTGCAAATGTGCAAAGCTTGGAGGCCATACAAGTAACTTGTGTGACTTGTCAAAGTAATTTTGTACACCTGAACTAATTCAGGTTTCCCATAGCAAAGGGTGTGAATGCACACTGTATGCAGTCAACATATTTTAGTTATTTCTTCATAATTTATGCTGACATTTAACTTCTTTCACTCAATTTTAGTTCAATTTGAGTATTCAGGTATTGATTAAAATGTATATACTGTATACCACTAATGTTTTTTTTTTCTTGTTTAGACCTTGATATCATAAGCATCATAACAGGGTAAGGGGGAATACCTTTGCAAAATACTGTAGAAAAACGTTTCTGGTCTCATTGAATGCTTATTAACAAGAGAGAAAACAATGGCACCATATTATACAATTAGGCCTTTTCACAAATGACCCCACAGCACTATTAAGCATATTAAGCCCACAGCACTATTAAGCATTTTAAGTTACCAGATAAGTGAAATGTAACTGTAACTGCAGAACATATTTTAGTATTTCATTGTGCTCTCTCACATAAAACACCTGCTGGTTTTCATTCCATCCCACCTTCGTTAGAGAATTGAAGCCCTACGTGATCCAAGAAGTTGTCTCCATTGAATAATAGCATTTTGTTTCTAGTCATAATGCAAACCAATATGTTCAAGACTTGGAGCAAACAGTTGAATTGAACCTTGCTTACTTGGCTCAGGTACTGATTGCAACCTTGATTATTAAAGATAAGCTGGAACAAAGACTTACAGTGATATGGAATGGAAGAGCCATTTCCCTTGTTCTAGCTAGTAGGAAGTAATGTGCTTCAATGGACAATTTTAAAGAACACATCTGAGGCCTGCATGTAAAATCCACATCACTTCGGTCCACACTAACCTGCCCGGAATAACTTGATAAAAGGGATTAATTCGTTTTCTTTGTAACTACATTGTAACTGTGTTCTAACAGCAGCAGAGATCTACAGCAGCTGTTTCAGTAGAGTAAAAATAACATCTTACCCACATGCAGCTGTGCAGCGGGGAATGCCTATCTTAATGGGGACAGAGAATAGGCCCTGCTGGCATACAGACTGCAGTGACATTACAAAGCCAGGGCATACAACTGTTTATCCACACACCCATGTCAATATTGAAACAATTAACCACTGTGGTAGATACAATTCTGCCCTTAGACATACATACGTTGGTAAATATTTGTATAGTAAAAAAAATAATCTGAAAGTAGTGATCCAGCTGTTAGAAATTGCCCTCTTTAGATTAGTAATTGATTCATCACCAGTGAGTAGGCAGCTCCATAAAAACAGAGTTTCAGACTGCAGTTACGGAAAACCACTAAATTTAGCAACATTTTTAAACACGATCTCAATCTGCTTTATGATGTGAAATCCTATATTCTCTGTTTTTATTCAAACATAAATTAAAACAATCTGAAAGCTCTTTATCAGGAGATTCCCAAACTCACATTCTAATATTGATGCAACTGAATTTGCTTGTTGGTTTCATATTCCTGGAAAATAAGCCTGATGTTAGCATAGTACCATGACTTAATGAATACCACCGCATTCATAACCATAAATGTTGATATGCCATTCTAATAACGGTATACAAGAATCAATGTCCCATGAGAACTGTGATCCGGAGAGGATTTATTGTAATAAAATATATGACAAACAGACAATTACAGTGCCAAGTAAATCACCTCTGACGTTAAAACAGCCTGACCACTAGTATCTTGGACTGAGACAGCTGATGGTGAAAGGAAGCAGAACAGAACTCAACAACAGCCGAGCTCTTCCTCACACCAACATAAGAGACAGGCTGAGGAACACAGGAAGCCCAGTTAGAAGAAAATATTTTGGAGTCCATGCAGAACACTGATGGGACATTGGCAAACCCTAACCACTGTAACATGCTTGCTGTGCTAAGGTTGTTGAGCACATTAAGAAAATGAAAACACTGACAAAAGCACATTGCATTTCCAAATAGTATTGCTGAGAAATCCTCTTTGGTCTCACAACATGACAAGCTGTCACTGTACTTACATTGGAAAACAAAAACAGAAAAACATTGATGAAAATCTTCAGAAAAAGTTTAAGATCTGTTTTGGGTAATCTATGAATATGTACTCTTCCAATGTGGTTTTGGAAATCATTTAGCATTTCACTCTGTTATTTCATTTCATTATTTACAAATTTCTCTTGGAGTCAATGTGTTATACAAAGCAGAGTAGTCCTAATTAGTAAAACACCTATATATCAATTTCATGGCAATGATCATAATTTATATTGAAGCTCTTATGATTGAGAGGTTAGACACAAGTGCACTAAAAGGCTTGAATGCAATACTATTCTTAATGTTTTCACCACACTATTTACTATAAATGTGTACTTGAGTGAACCCTATGCTGTGACCCCTCAATTCCCTCAAATGGCTTTCCATTACAACAGCTTGTAACAACAACTATAAACATAAAAGTCATCTCAATGGCAGACATAAAATGCCCATAAAGATTTCTTTTCATCTTTAGCTGAAGCTAAAGCTACAGTATGTATAGCCATATTGGGTCTCCTTATTTATCTTCCACCAGTGGTTACATTCCTATCTGTTTTGCTTTAGTATTAATATTCAATACATGATCCAGACACTGTCCAGAGTTTTAAAAATGGAATTTTCCATTTCCAATGAACTAGTTCACTGATTCTCTTGAACATTGAAGACTATGAGGGGACAAACAGATACACGTATTTAAAATCCTCAACGGCATTGGCAAAGTCAACTCAGCAGATTTCCTCAGAGTGAACAGGAAAACACAAAACAGAGGGCACAGGCGGAAACTGCATGCATGTGCATTTAAAACTGAGAACAGGAGGCACGTCTTTACCCAAAGGGTTGTGGGTGTATGGAACAAGCAGCCCAGCCATGGTGTTTAAGCTGATACTTTGACTTCTTTCAGAAATCAGGTGGATGAAATACTTGGATCAATTGACTATTAACTACCAATCAGGCTAGATGGACCTATTCTCATTTGTTATGATTCTTATGTTCTTAATCCCTCCAGATAATTTTCCATGACTTCTCCATCAGCATCAATTTCCATTACACAAAATCTTCCTTGTGTCAGCTTACTGACCCTCGGCCTTCTCCGGTCTCCTTAATTTTCCACATATTTAAAAGAGGTATATATGCTCGTCTTCTGTAAATATTAACATCTTACTCATTGTTTTCCATGACTTTTCCAAGTGCTGATATTAGGTTTGCAATTTTCCATGTTTTCCAGTACTTGTGGAAACCTTAAGAAAACCAGTGTCCAGACCATCAGTTTCACCTCACAATCCTAAGACTGCTTTTGGCCATATAAGTGAAGACATACAGTGAGCCTGTTTTTTACAGTAAAAAGTTAGAACTTATCAGTATTTTATTGATATGTTTCAACTTTAATGTCAATATTAAACTGAGACTCACATGTCTTAGAATTTTAGAATCTCCAATTAGTCATTTTTCAAAATATGCATCAAAACAGGTTTTAGTCTCACATCTAAGACATGTAACAAACTAAAATGCATAAAATCATGTACATTTTAAAGTCTATTACTGTAAGTTTCAAACTGAGCAGTTTCAAACTGTGTCACTTTTTGTTATTCACCATCCTTCTGTGTCTCTTTGGTTGTTAAATTATAAATAGCACAATATCAACATGAAATGTTTAAATGAGTTGTTGAACCCTACATTCAACTGTGAAGGCAAACAAAATCAATCCATTATGAAAACATTCAATATATATGGGTATATACTGTACACAGGACAAGAAATGCAAAAACCGGTGGAGTCAGTGTGTTGAATGAAATGTTCACCCTGCTTTTTTTAACAAGAACTGAAGTCACTTTTCAACAAGTAGGCTAAATGAAACATGGGTAATATGTTCATGTAAATGCTGAAATATAATAAGTAATTCATTTCAAAGGTCTGATATTAACATTATTAGTAGCACATCATTTACAATACAAAAAATAAAGAGTTAACAGTATAAAAATTGGAAGGTTTGGTGAAAATTGTCAGTTATTTTATCCCCTTTCATCAATTTATCCACTTTTTGTGTAGAAATACTGTTTTAAAGCATTATGTTCACATTACTCCAATGGTATTCCTGGAGGCACTGAAGGCAGTGACTGTCCAAACGATAATTACCACACAGGAATGACTGTGATATTAATGCTATTATGATCTACAAAATTGCTTCCCTGCCTCAGATTTCCAAAGCCAGAGAGTCTTTTTTTATTCATTACAACAGGGGGTATACTTTTATTGTAGATAACTGGAAATTTGTACATTCTCCTGATATTAACCATTAAAACATTTTTTTCAGGGGTGAAAACTTTAATTCTGTGTGTTGTATGCTGTAACTGGACTGATGCTTTTTTGCTGAAATAGATACAATTCTGATGTAGGGTTACCAAAATGCCTGGACAGAGAGTTTTGTGGACCTTTGACTGAGAACTGTAGTCCTTATTTTGCACATTTGGTAAACAGCTCAAAAAAAGGAACAGAATGGACGATTGATTAAATGAAACATCAGATCCATCATGTTTGGAAATTTAAGCAAATGCTCCCTTTTAAGTTTGCTTCATTTGCACTGATGCATTGTTCTTATTCACTCAGTTTGGACATGCATTACTTTTGTTAAGAAAAAAATGTGTAATCCAAACTATACACAAAATTCTACATGAAAGGTATGATTTCATTTTATTTTAGGTAATAATCCTAAAATCAGAAGAGGTCTGAGGGAAATCCTTCTCTCAGAAGAGATTGTAATGTTTAGATTTTTTAGACATACTGAAAAACAGCCTCCTTGTCAAATATAAATAGAACTACTCACTGATATGAAGAATTGATTACGCATTTACACTATCAGATTCATACAGAAAAAAATATGAAAACTGAATTAATTAAATTGTTTTTCAATTATGTGAATTAAAGCCTTAAGCAGTTAAAGCAATGAAGCAATGGTTAGAAGCTTTCTTAAAAATATGATATGACTAATGAAAAAGAATGTATAGCTACTTATGAAATAATTGGATGGCAATGCATGGTTTCCAAGGGAATATTTACGCGAGACCTGCATTAGCAAAGACAAGCAGTAGGGCTATTGTTTGCACTGGCCAAATGTAAATAATCCCAGGGGTGGCTATTATCTTTTTGAAGCTTGAGATTGTTTTAGGTAAAAAAGGGAAAAAAAATAATGAAAACAATGTGTTTGAACAAGGACAAAGAAAAATAAACTGGAAGAAATTAGAAAGTTCAAAATAATTGATGATACAAACAGACATGTTTGATAGTAACAGCCAACACCATGCCTAAAATGCTATGCACTTTATCCAGATTTTCTCCAATATCTAAACCCTCTAAATATTATTAATGCAATATGCCACAACAAGAAGGTTCCAAAAACGTGCTAGGGGCTTCCTTGCACAATGTTTCACACCTGCTTAGATAACAGAGATTCGAAATAGTAGACTGGTCCAATTGAGATGGACATTCAAAACAGAACGTGCCAATGCACAGCATTTGGGAAAAATAGAAAACAGAGATTACTCTCATTGGGACCCAAGACTGAAAACTGATGCAGATCCTTTATCAAATTCATTAAATTAAACAAATTAATGTGGAGTATTTAGAAAACATACCTAAACGGTTATCAGGCACCATAATGTTTAACAAATAAGAAAAATACCAGCTCCGAATTTATAGGAGTTTAAGCCAATTAAAGCATATTTATTTGTTGCTTTCTCCCATGTATTATAGGGACTCCAGTGTTACTTTATTTTTACCCACGTCATTTCTAGAGGTAATGCAAAGAGAAACACTTTGTTTTATTCATACGTAAAGACACATACTACAACAGACCCTCTCTAGATAATGGATCCTACCATTAGTAACTTCAGTGCATTGATGACCATACACAGAACAAGTATAACTCTATATCAAATCAGGTCAGATCAACCCATATTGTTTTTCCTAACTCAAAATTTCTGGCAATTAATAATAATTCCTTACACTTATAGAGGGCTTTTCTGGACATTCTACTCACCCACCTTGATGATGCAACAGCAGCCATAGTGTGCCAGTATGCTCACCACACGTCAGCTGTCCAGGTGCTGACCAGGCTCACACCTTCTTAGCTTCAGTGGGTTGCCAGTTGTGAGTTGCAGGGTGATACAGCTGCTGGCAGTCAGCAATTCTCTTCACTTGCTGACTGTGATTATGAATCCTCAAGTTAGACAGAGTTCTCCCGGTTTCAACCAAAAAGCCACCCCTACGGTTTTCTGAGCACCTACAGACAGTGATGTCAGTGATGAGAGTTGCTCCAGTAGTCCAGTCAGCACTAACTCTTCTGCAAGGCACTTTGGAGCTTGTAACAAGTCAAAACACAAATGACTCCAACAAGTGGCTGTGCCAGAGCAGCAGGGTCTGCCTCACATAGGGGTGATCCACGAAACCAAGGAATTGTGGCTTCCCAAGAACCAGGGACAAATGAAGACATACAGTATGTATAAAAACAAAGACAGTGAAGAATATTGTTCGCAAAAAATATAAAGAACTTAACCACAGCTTAACAGAAACTTAAAATATTTATCAGAGCCTTCCTACTAATGCATAATAAATCTTCTTTGCAATATTCAGATTTTGCTGGGGCTTGGCATGCAAAGTTGTTCAAATGGTTTCCAATGAACTCTGAAAGCTAACATGTAATTGTTCTCCTTTTGAGAGTTATTAAACTTTCAGTAGAACTCCTTTTTATGACTGTGATTAACAGGTTTATGGATATTTGATCATGTATGGTTACCTCAGAATTACAGTTCAACTACTTTTTCTCTTAAAAACAAGTTAAACATTTTTTCTTTATATTAAAATATTTGTATAAAATTGCAGTTTCCTACATAAGATGTACAATATAGTGGAAAGATATATTTTTTGGCCTTACAAACAAGAACTTGATCAGTGCTTTGCCCACCCTAGTGTTTCCATGTAAAATATCATAAAAAACATAAATTGCACCAAAATACATGAAATAGTAGCCTTCATGCCCGCTAACCAGAATAAACACAGTAGACCTATATTTCTCTCATTCACTACGAAAAAAAAGATACTTCTAAAATTATATTAGAAACATTATTCTGATTAAAAACATTCTTCAGCACAGAGAATAATGCCTAGGTGAGTGAAAGAAGACTTGCACTTCCAATTACTAGGAATAATGTGGTTTAAAAATCAGGAAAAAATTTTACACAATCACTTTAAATCCTCACTTCATGATGGAGACAAAGAGGTGGCTGCTCAGAAGGTCATCCCAGCTGTCTGCTTTGCTTTTTTAGTGAATATGTGAACAAAGAGTTTCACTCACAGAACTAGAGATTAAAATTTCCTGAGTGCTTGTATTTGTGCATTATATAATATTCAATAAAAATTGATTTTTTAAAATTAAAAAGAGGAAAATGAGAACCTCAGTCCCTTTTAACATAATAGGAAAATTACATATAATGGCCTAATTTCAGCACAACGGAAAACCAATCTTTTTATTTGTGAAGCTACTTTAGCATTAGGCTTCCTGTACACCTCATTACAAAGCTAATGGCATCTGTATGTAGACTTTTGAAAGGAAATGCCATAGGCTATAGCAACTACACAGCAAAGCTTTTGAAGCAAATTAGAAATTGTTACAGCAAGCAATTCATTTGTCTCCCTGTGATTTATAATGTAGATATCTACACATATTCCCACACTTTGCTCATTTTCTTACAAGTAAAGAGCTGTAAATCTGTTTTGGTAAGATAAATTACATCTCCTAAAGTTTTTTCCAGATACTTTTTTGATCACCTGTTCTTTGTGTGTTGCGGTTACAACTGGGACAGTTGACACACACCTGGGGAAGAATGCTTTTGAGGTTTTTGCAGAATCATACCCCACCCAAAACAATCATATAGGACCGAGAGAGAAATATCCTTGTTAACAGCTTCTTCAAAACCCCTCCAAATCCATTATCATTGTCTGCATTAGAAAAGGGTCACAACTCACAAAATACCTCATTTTAACTGTGAAGAAACATAATGGAAACAGCATTTCTTACTATAGTTACAGATGCACTTCATGGTTTTGTCACTGCAGTCGTAATCTCCTCCTCCTTTTTAATTGCCAATCCTATAATAAATCACTAGCGAAAGATAACAGGTAGCAGATTAAATATTTATGGTAAAATTTCAAATTGAACACCTGTGGCCTTCTAAGCATATAAAAATATTGAACATCTATGTGGATAAGACCCAGCAACATATGGATTTGGGTTATACTGCTGGTAAAAAGACAGCTGATCTGTTTTGTGACAAGGATACCACCTGGCTCTGTTTTAAAATAGGTGCACATAGATGCAATCCACTGAACGTTCTACACACCATTAGATTTCTGCCTTCTGCCTTCTGTACGTCAGTAGCAAGCATCTCTTGTTTCCTTACCATAAGTAATTGGACTGAAGAATTACCCCTAACCACTTAAATAAAAGTTACTGGGCATAGAAGGAATGTAGGGAGAATTTCTGATCTACAGTATTTTGCATTTCCTTGTTTAATCTATTAAGTTACAAGTCTTTAGCCAAAATTTTCAGAGTACCCTTCTTTGTGGTGAAATGTCTGCAATTTCATTGACACTTTCCTCTCGCAGGATCTGAACAGCTCTGTAAATGGTGGGAAAGAGCCTAGATAAGAACTGTGGACTGTAGAGTGCCAGAGGACCACTTATTCACACAGCAATTTGAATAAAATAGACGGAATAGTCTATTGTCTCAACACACAACTGAACCACCTTCTATTAGTAATCTCAGACTGTGTCCTGGGGGAAACCGATGAGGTCATTGCTTGAAGAGACAGGATCATAACCTTTGCACATTTACAGGACACTTTCATCTACAAAAGAGACTTTCAGAACATTTTGCTGGATCTATTTGAATGACTTTTTAAAATTGTATTTGTTTGTCAATATCTATATCAACAATGTAATGTACTTTCTGATCTTAAGATTCTATTAAAGGATATTGTTTATAATATCCTCCTCCTCACGTTATTGAATTCATCATGTAATGTGCATGAATTAATGAAAGTGAATTAGAACATGAAATACATTATAGAAAATCTTTTCTGCTCTGTCTGTTAAAAATCTAATTTTCTTTAAAACTTTTCATGTAAATGCACTTAACATAATTAATGTTTTGCATATTTCTCGCATATGAATGTAGATTCTTAGTTTCATTATGGAATGCCCATGTTTAAGTGACACAAAGATAGTGTTGCACCTTTCCTAAGAGATCAAGAATAACTGCCCCTTTGACATCTAATCTGCTGCACTTACAGGAAGATGGAATAGGAAATGATGATTATGTTTCAAAACAGAGACATGTATACAGTACATATACAGTATATACAATGGTCAGACTGACTCTACGTTATGCAAAGGACAACTTCAGGCCTTAATTAATGTGGTTTTGACACTACTTACTGTCCCACTTCAATAAGAACAGTGCAGATACAAGTAATGGAATGAACTGCAACATCTCCTTCTCCTTCTGTGATTGTAGTCATTAGAATTCTGAACATCAGCATCACAGGCCCAATGGCTGATATACCAAACTGATTTATGTTTTTCAAATGATCAGACATGTGTCTGTTACACAACAAGAAAAGCACAATAAAGTTCCCTTTAGCACACTTAAAAATGATGATAAAAGATTGATAATACGCACAAACGTATGATAGAGTATGACACAAGCCCTGGGAAGATAAGGGTAAAGGAAACTAAATATGTCATATACTGCAATTATTCTACTATGGCAGAACAACCAAAAGCAGATGTAGTGTGCAGTGGGCATATCAGAACATTATTTTCAATAACATTGACAGCCTCGATTGTCTTCACACAATGTGTGGAAAAATGCATCCTGTTCTCTTTTGATGTAATGACTAAAAGTCAGTTTAGAAATCACTTATGTCCCGTGCACTATTCTAACCCAAAAGAATCAAAATATCCGTTTTTATGTCCAGGCACAGTTAGTGCCCGGGCTTCAACCGAAACGCAAACGCGGGTTAACATTTGCCTTTCTAAACCCACAAGATGAAGATGCTATCTGGCGTCGTTTATCCTTCTCACACTACAGCGACTGTAGCGCAGACGGAGGACTCAACCCAGTGCTCCACCTCTGAGGTGACTGGAAACTCTAGCCCTGTGCCATCTACCTTGGTGTCAATTGTTACTTGCTGCCAAGATGAAAAAAAACAAGTTAGAGATCGATTCTGCGGGGGGAAATAAGTATAAGGAACCGAATGTACAAGAACATTTAGAAAGTTCACATTTAGAAGCGTTTTATGGCCCTTTGCAAATGGACAATATTTGTGAAGTTTTTTTAGGAAGGGGGTATTACAATACAAGTTTCCTCTACGTGTTTTATATGATTTGTATTTGAAAGCTAAAAGACTTAACATAAGCATAGACGTGCGCAGAATTACTAGAACGCAGTGAAATTAACATCTTTCTTTTTACATTTGGTAACAAGCAAAACTATGACTGTGAAGTTTCTCCAGATGTTCTTTTTTTTTAAAAAAAAAGCAAACCCTTATTAGCAGGAAAAAAATAACCACTGCACTCTGTATTCAAGACAATGTTATTCTGATGAGCGGAAATGAAAGCTTTGATATGGGTACCAACCGCGAAATTTGTAATGCAAATGCAAGCTTTGTTTTGCGGGTAATACTTAAAAAACAACAAAAGATTTCAAAAGCTTATCCGGGCGCTATGAATCCCTCTTCGCCGTTCCAAAAACAATGAACTCAAAGATGCTATTAGTGACGAAGGAGGGAAAGTGTTGAGGGATTAATTCAGGACAGAAAATTCGATTCAGGCTTTTTTTTTCGCTGAAAAAAGACCTGTCAATGTTATCGAAATATCTGTGCTTTGGTCCCGACGGATAAAACGCGTGGCATCCCCATTCAGCGTATCAGCACGCGTCTGTCTCACTTCAATAAGAACAGGATGGATGCGAGTATCGCAGCTGGCTCTAACAGTTTAGAGATCGCTTCTCCTTCTGTGCTCTCAGTCATGATAATTATAAACATCGGCATCGCAGATCGAACAGCTGATATACCCGATTGATCTACATTCTGCAAGTTAGCATAAGGTGTGAGGGAGGGATTTAAAAAGTCGATATCCTTTTCCTCTGGGCTACATTTACAATATCAAAACTACCTACACAAAATTTACATAGCAGTTTAAGGAATTCTGTTACAATTCACAACGCTATACTCAATTTTCAAGTAAACCATTCCGCAACCGTAGTTTAACATCTCCAAAACAGAACCATTCGTTAGTATGAAAAACGGGACCATGCTCGAGTACACAAAAATAATATCAAGAACATCACAACAGATGATACAAACTTCACCAGAGGCTTACCATGGACTTACGAAAAAAATAACTGGAAAGGTTGCTTTCTAGAGCATTTAATCCTTCATTTTCTGAACAATGTTAACGAAACCAACAGAAAAATAATATTTGACATTGCATCTCATTTCATACTTTTCAAAGGTAACAAAAATATTATCAATTTGCGTGCAATTAGGCTACCGTTTCTGGAAATGAGAAGGCTTTGTCACAAGGATGTTTTCCTGGCTAAGTGTTATCTAAACAAAAGTTTATGCACTCTGGAAATCATAGGAACATCCTAAATCATCTAATATTTAACATATAGACTATATTATTAATTCCTTATAAACTCTATTGAGAAAGCTGTCTCAAAAGGGAATTCACACTTGTATAACGCTTCTATACTTGTGTACAGCTGGCGATTGTATTGAACATAGCGATGAAACAATGATCAAACTTTTAATGCTATATGTATGGCCTTACTTTAATATATATATTATAGCCTTTTACGCAATAAAAGTACATCAAGAAACTAAGATGTAATTTGTTATTACACAACCGTAATCAATCACATCTATAAGTTCATTTTCCTAACAATATGAACATATTTTTATGTAAGTTACGTGATGCTTATTTTGCTCGTCCACAAAGAGTGGCTAATTGGATCGGGAAACTCTACAGGCTAATTTGGAGAAAAGTTGTTGAATTTGTACTTTATATGTCTGTATGCTAATGAAAGGCGGGAGGAACCCCTGTTTGAGGAAACTGTGGTGAAAAAAATGACCAGAAATCAAACCCCGCATGTTGAATATCGCCAACAAATCTTGACATCCTGCTAGGTAGTCCAGGGCTAAATTAACAGCCAATAACTGCCTCCGAAAGCACAGTCATCATTAATAGCTCATCACTAATGTGATTATGCTTGAGAGCTCCCATATATAAATTAATTTTATTACTCGCATTTTAAAAAACAGGGACTACTGTCAGTTTTAAACTAACAAGACTACATATTGGGAGAGAGCTTTAACTAGTAATTAAGGGTTTGAAACTCTATGAAGCCATTGCTAAATCTATGCAGCAATTTGTAAAGGAAAAAATGAGTTGATTCTAAATAAAGCGTTGCGTGGTTTAAAAAATAAAATTCACCACAGTTATTTTTAATTCTATGCAAGCAGTTGATTTAAATCTAAGGTTTGACATATATATATATATCTTATTTGCTTAACAATTGGGTTGCTGTGAAACGTTCTTGATTTATTTCAGTGGTAGTTTGCACATTTCTCTTCTTTAAAGAAACGAAACGAAAATAATATGTTTTCAAGAAATGTCAGTTAAAATCCAAAATTGTACGGATTAAATTAACCAGTCTCTTCAACATTATGATATAATTATACTTTCACATTAGAAGACTTGACATCTTTTTTGGGCTACTGTGTGCCTTGAGTGTGAGTTTTCTTCTGACCATCCAAGAATTAAGATTCAAAACCCCGCAAACCCCAGAATATGACATCATCCACTATGCCAGTCGAAACTACAGTGCAATTAATTTCCAGCTAGTTTCGGGCTAGTTTCTTTTTATCCGTAAAACACAACGTCAATAGCTTTATCCGTTTAACAGCCTTGGAATACTAAGTGAAAGAAAATGTAATTCACCGAGGTCGCGAAATTCCGTTTTTTTTTCACAAAGGAGCGAAACAGGTTACAATCTGGACTGCATTTTTGCGCAGTGTCCTTCAATTTCCAATGAACATGAGCGCACAAGGGTTTATGATTTTGCGGAAGCATAATTCTGATGGGACCTCATTATCATACAGCTGAATAGTTATCTTCCCCCATCGCTTTTACAATCTTAAATAAAAAGCCACATGAAAGGCCCTCTGTGCTTGGCTTTAATGAGGGGCACGCGACCCAACAATAAGAGGCACGCCGCAATCACTTGGGCAAGCTTAATAAGCGCAGTACACAGCCAGTTACCAAGCACACACTGTAAAACACAATTCAATAAATCGAAAAATATTTACATTGAAGGTGAAACAGACTACCTTTAGCTCTATGTTACGTAGAGCACACACCCGTTCTACGTGGGTAGATCAATGTATTCTGATTCTGAGGAACGTTTTGAAAACTGAGAATTCAATTTTTTTTTATCGCGAATGAATGAAAGTGACGACAGTAACAGCCATTTATCCATCAACATCTCTGTGTCCTTCAGATGACGAAGATGAAGGTAATCCATCAAGCCTATCCATCTGCGCATCATTTCCAAAGCATAAGACATTTTAGCTTTCAGACAGGCTTTGGAACATAAATGTCATGGAAAAAGCCAAAATCGGGGGGGAAAAAAAAGAAGAAAAAAATACCGAATGGGGGTTAATTAACATGAAAACCTGTTATGTGTAAAATGGACAAATGAAGCTCAGCATTCAGAAATTATTAACCCGTAATGCAACCGAAACAGGGGGCCAGACGACGAGTTTTGGATGTTCCTGCTTTGCCACAATGAAATAATATAATTAACCAAGCAAATGACAGTGCCGTGTGCTAGACACAGAAAGAAGGGTTGAGTGTGTAATTGAATTTCAGCATTCTGTAATTCCTTCTGTCTCTCCGAGAGATTTTCAAATTCTGTTGCCCGTTTTAAACAAACAAATTCTCTCCACGGCGTGCTTTTTTATTAATAAAGCGTCATCAATCAAAATTTGGGGGTGAAACGCAGCCTACATGCCTCCCCCTATGTGCTGTAAATATATCAACAGATGCTCGGCTTGTTAATAATCAGTCTGTCTCCTTTGGTGGTCAGCATAGCGGTGGGGTATTAAATCTGGATATGAGTGTTCTTGGAGGGGGGGGGGTTGAAGATGGAAAGTGGGCGGTGTTTACTGATGGACAGTTTATATAATGAGCTGCACGGGTAAGAAGCAACTATATAAACTGAGTAAAGCGAGAGACGGTCTCCATTTAGGAATACTAAGACCTCCACCGTACAGTACTGTATAGCTGAAGGAAAGACGGTCTCTGCACAAGAAAAACACCACAGGCATCGACAACAATACAGAAGAAAAATAATAATAATAATAATCACTGGGAGTATATGCAAGGTGGAGTCTACCAAGAAACGAGAGCAAACTGGATATTGACCTTCGTATATCTGAATGCAACTCTGCTGCTGGATGATCTGGAATTTTAAGATTTACGCCTGGGGTACTGGAATCGCTGAAGAGAAGGGGGCTCTAAAAAAAGGCTCAGAAGACGGATCTACCTTTTTTCTTTCATCAGCACCTCTTGGAATAGCAGCTCTGTCTGAATAAAAAGGCGCTTTTCAAAGCAATCGCAGCTGCCTAGCAGAAGCAGAAAAAGGATGGCAGACAGGCTCACCTTCACCATCGTACTTAGTATGACAATTTACTCGCAGGTAAACTGCAACATTCTCGTTGCTTTTTTTCCCCCCCGTGGATATCGGCGCGTATGAAAGCTTTAACGCTTCGAAAAAACATTTTAATTTGCGTATGTATTATCTTCTGTCTAAACGTAATTTTATTTTTCACTTGTTTTACTGTTTTCTCAAGGTCTTGGGATCCGGTGTATTCGAGCTGGATCTTCAAGAGTTCCTGAATGCTAAGAGTTTACTGGCTAATGGAAATTCGTGCAAACCTGACTGCAGGACCTTCTTTCGGGTGTGCCTGAAGAACTATCAGGCTGTTGTATCCCCAGGTGAATGTATCTTCGGCAGTGTAGTTACACCTGTACTGGGATCAAACTCATTTACCGTCGTGGAGGGAAGTGGTTTCAGCAAACCCATTCAACTGAAGTTCGACTTCGGATGGCCGGTAAGATGCAGAACATGAACTTTACAATAAAGGACGATGGAGGGTCAGATGTGCACTTTTCGCAGTTAGAAAATGATACGGACCAAACCCCCGAGTTCAGGGGGACTGCGGTTCACCTTGAAGCTTATTTCAAAATTGCAAACCCTTATTATAGAAATTAAGCAGCTGTGCCGCTTTTACTGAAAGAAAAACAAGTAGAGGATTTTTTAGAACGAGTAGTTGTGGAATTTTGAATTATTCCGCTGAATTTATTTAGAAAACTTGGAAAAACAACCATATTTTATTAGTTTCATATCTAAAATTGAAACGATGACATTAAAAAATAATAATTTAACTGATTCGAAACTAATTTAATTTAGCATGTGGTTGTGTTTTATCTTTGATTTTAGGGGTCGTTTTCCTTAATAATCGAAGCCTGGCATGCTCCTAATGCACATCTACCTGTAGGTGAGTAAATCAAATATTTTCACCACAAGGGGGAGCCCTTTCTCTATGTTTTCTCTGGTGATGGGGGCAATAATGTTTTGACAGCTTATATTCGAAACGCATGCAAAAACAATTACAAAAAAGTTTTCAATTATATTTCCCTCCTTGAAAGTTATCCGGAATTTTCTGTTTTTTTCTCTTTGTTACGTGCTATTCAACACTTCTTTCAGCCTCGTACTTGAACACAATTGCATTTCCTTTGGTTTATTTTTGGCGTGGGAAAGTGAGCTGTTCTTTGGTGAGAATATCTAAACCATGCCAAAACCTTCTGACTGCCTTTTCCTGTATTTTACACCTTTTTCTGTTCCGCCCTTTGGAAAAGGAATAATGGCTTATGAATGTTTTGCTGACATAGAGGAAGAGGAAATTTCAATCGCAGTACACTGTGGACTTGAAAGAAAGGCTTAAGAGCTTTGAAAAGAAGCGAACGTCGACGGGATGAACATGTTAATCATTTGTTGATCTCTAGGATTAAAATACGTTATACTTTTTTCGAAATGTAACAAAATGTTAGTATATCTTAAAATATAAAATAATTTGATATCAAAATATCAAAACTCTCATTCAGAAAATACAGTCCTGACGAAGGTGTTGCACTTGCTCTTGCTGTAGTTAATACCGTTTCTGTTTTTGTTCTTTTTATATTTCCAGATACAAACAACACCGAATTATTGATTAGCTTTTTTGCCATCCAAAGAAAGTTGGAAGTAGGGGATGAGTGGTCTCAGGATGTGCAGACCGGCAAGCAGACAGAGCTAAGGTATTCTTACCGGGTCATCTGCAATGAAAATTACTACGGCGAAAGTTGTTCCAAAAAATGCACGCCCAGAGACGACCGTTTTGGCCACTACACCTGCAACTCTGATGGGCAAATATCCTGTCTCCCTGGCTGGAAGGGAGGATACTGCGAAGAACGTAAGCAACCAGAGAAATAATCTACTGGCCTACAAGATCTTGGGTTTGCTTCAAGCTACAAGTTTTCCTTTTTTCGTTTTTTTTTGTTCAAACAAATCGACAAATAGACTACAGCCCTTCTCTATACTGTACATCGGTTCTTATCGCAGTTTTATGCCTCTGAAAAAGCTTTTACAGTAAGGAGAGAGCCCTAATATGGGGAACCTGGACGTAAACAGTGATGCCAGCTGTTCAGATTAAGAGCGGTGCGATTGACGTGATACTGGTTTGTCCTGTCAGTCTAATCCCACACGCAGAAAAATAAAGGCAAGGTTGTGGGGGTAAATGTACCCACATTGCATTTCAAGAACGACACGTAGATGCATGTACCGTGGACATGCTGCGAAAGGTATAGTTAACTAAAACTGGACACGTCTGTCGCAACATAATTGTAAAAACAAAAGATTTCTGACCACCTTGAAAATTTAGATAGAACTAAACAAAACTGAGTTTGACATTCTTCACTTACAGATCTTGTGGTGGGTTATGAGCAGAATATCACTGAGTCTGAACCGGGCAGTTGTTAAAATTATTGTTATACAATTAATGTGTTATTTCCATGGCCACCTCAATACTGTGTCAGGCGTCATGTCAGCGGTTTTATGGACTCGGTATAAAACCATTTTTGGCAACCATTTAGAATAAATCTCAAATTTCCTCCGAAAAGTCAAACACTGCCAACAGGCTGGTTTTTGGCGAAGTCATATTGCCTTTCATTTGAGTTCTGTTGCGGTTTATCCCATTTGAACCATGCTTACAATGCGGTTTGACGAACAGATTTTGAGGATTACGCGTGGAAAGCAATTAAAGCAATAGTCCAAGTGTTCGTTAGCGAGCAGTTGGGTATAACAGTTCTGTTTCTGCGTCGGATAATATCATTGTTCACCAGGGTCTTCCCTCTGCTGTCGACAACAGCTTTCAGCTCTGCGCTAACTTTTAATTAGCGTGTGTTACTTTTGAAACTGGCGCCAAGACGAGCCCAAATTTGTGCCGCTTCGCTTTCCCAATTTCGTGTTCCTAGGTTGCTTTAATATAAATTAGCAAACGCGTGGTGAAGAAATACAGCCGCCAACCAGCCCCCAACCTCTCTCTCTCTCTCTCCCTCCCTTCGCGTACGCGAGCAGGGCTGCTTAATCCCAGGCCAGCGTTCTATTAGAAGAGCAGCACGCGCCGGGTTAATCGCAGCATTATTATCCGCCACGCGCCACTAAATTGCGGTCTCTATTGTTGGGCAGGAGCACAGCAGCTGCAAATATGGTTCGCACAGCCTACAAACAACAATGGAGCAGCTGTCCGCTATTGAGAGCAAGCATCTGTTGAGGGCTAACCAGCCGTTAAACACTGGTCTTGTAACCATGCAAAATCAATGTCACATACAACACTACACAAACAGCATCAAATTATCAGGCTTCTTTAGCAAAGAAGGCTAGGATAACAAGTTTGATTCAATTGCCCTTAACAAAAACTTGGATTTGCCAGAAAGTTTAGCTGCCCAAAACAGAGTGCATGTTTATTTATGTTTGCTTTTTTTAAATCGACAATAAATTGCATAGAGTTAGCTGATGAGCAAACCTTGTTTTTGTGTGCCTGTCTCAGTAGAAAAAGCAGTTGAGTGAAAACAGATTCCTTGACTGATATACTTTTTTTTCTTTTTCTCTTACAGCGATTTGCCTTGAGGGGTGCAGCGAAACCTTTGGAAACTGCTCCAAACCAGGAGAATGTGTGTAAGTATATGCGGTGAAAGTGTTTGCCTGTCTGGACTAACACAGAGCACAACCCGCTCTAAAAGTAAACATCATCACAATCATTTTTTTTTAAATACTGCGTGTTTGGTATCCCTCGCTCTGTGTAGTTCTGCATTCTTTATATCTAGTCATGCAAATCTATCCTTTCCGATCAACCTCTCCCATCTCTGCGGGAGCTGCTCTGATCAGCTGATTAATTCTAAGATCTAACTGGTATTTGAACAGCGTTCTCCTGTTCTTCCATCTTCCTGGTTACTTTGTAAAATACCTACAGTAGAGGCAAATGTAACTGTAAATGTCAATATAACCCAGCTTCCCTCCCTCAGTCAGCGGCCAATCAAGACCCCCAGGAATAAACACAACATGTCAGAGACTGCAGGTTTCACTAAAAAAATATATAAATACACATAATCTAGGGGGAAAAAATAGGCACCTGTATGCAGGTTGGCAGAACGTGGGCAGGAGGAGGACTGGGCCAGGGGTAGTTTCTCTCGTGTGTGACGTCAGTGTGTTTGGCTCTTGCAGGTGCAGGAATGGCTGGCAGGGCACCTACTGTGATGAGTGTCAGAGACACCCTGGCTGTAAGCACGGTACCTGTGAGTTGCCCTGGCAGTGCAACTGTAAAGAAGGCTGGGGCGGACTGTTCTGTGAACAGGGTAAGAGAACACAGAACAGCAGACACGCAGCTGCCCGTGCTACACTGTTACCTTCCAGACATGCAAACACCTGAAACTCCAACACAAGTACAGAAGTACAGAATTCCCATTTTATTAAGGAGTTGCTGGGGATTGCAAGTTTACTAAGTTTATTGAGGTATACGTACTGTATATGCAATTCGTCTTCAAAAGTTATGGCCATATTGCTTCGGTAACCAATGTCAAGTGGTTTGACTATGAAAGAATAAGACTAGAAAGCATAGAGGTATGGCAGACTTGGTCTGTTCATCATGTATCTCCTGTCAGTGAATAACTGTTTATGAAAATACCCATCCTTCTTTACGTTTTCAGTCTGATGACATGATTGGCCGCCTCGCTTGTGCTGTTTCACTTAAGCGTTGTGTGCAAAATCCAACTTTCCCCCCTTGTGCCTTTTGTCCCTTCTAGATCTAAACTACTGCACACATCATAAACCCTGCCAGAATGGGGCCACGTGCATGAACACGGGGCAGGGAAGTTACACCTGTACCTGCAGGCCTGGCTTCACGGGTGTGAACTGTGAGCTGGAGGTGCGAGAGTGTGACAGCAACCCCTGCAGGAATGGAGGGAGGTGCTTGGTAAGAGACTCTCTTCCTATGGTTTTGGGTGCAGAAAAGCATTTCCTGTTTTTGCCGGGTCCTTGATGTATTACACTGTTTTTTCGGAAGTGAAAGAATTTGTAGGAATGACCCATAATGGCACTTATCTCACGGAATGCTGTGTATACAGCTGATTATTACAGAGTTAGTGTGAAGTGTAGACACTATACATTGCACATTTCCAGCCCCACCACAATAGAAATAGAATGCCCTTTAACCCCAGAGAGGTACAAGAACAGAGATCTGTCCACATGACATCAATTTAGAGAGTGTAACTTTGTATCAGAGTTTCCTAAGATACATATTTTTTAAAAACATTTCAACAAACTGCCTCTCGTGCAGTTATCTTTGATGCAGCATCCCTGGGATATTTCACAATCGGCGGTGCAAGATCCCTGGATCAATTACCTGCTAGGAACTAAATGAACTAAATGAACAAATGGCTCCCTCTCGTTTGTAACCTTCCTGAAGTTCCTGTCCCGATTTTCTCACCAGGATCTGGAGAATGGCTACAAGTGCTCGTGTCCTGGAGGTTTTGAGGGGGCCCACTGCGAGCACAGCTCTTTAACCTGTGCAGACTCCCCATGCTTCCATGGTGGCAAGTGCAAAGAGAAAGACAATGGAAGGAGTTACACATGTGAATGTCCGCAAGGCTTCACTGGACTGAACTGTGAGAAGAAAGTTGACAAATGCACTACCCTTCCTTGTGCTAATGGTACGCTGTGAATTCCTCTTTTTTCCGTAGCTGATGAGTTTCCCCAACACATTTGAGTTATTCCAAACGTGTATCCAAGACATGATTTTACATTAAAACTGTTTTGGTTGTTTTTGCAACAAGCTTCAGATCCACTGAAAATGTATTATCCTTCTTCATTATAATTCTTAAACATTTTTAATGCACGATTTACAGATCCTGCCCATAAAGAAAAACACGTAACCTTAATTTAATGTAGATGGGCAAACTTCACAATGTAAGGATAAATGACAAGTGTTTTTCCCCCCCCCCCCCGAACTTATTTACTTAAATGTTGCAGAATTTATAAATAAAGATTTTAAATAAAAATGGTACAAACGCTTTACATGTCATGTTGCTGTTTTCAATACAGAACAATACTAGTCGCAGTAACAATAGCTGTCTAATTGTTTATAAAATATGCATGAATCGTGTGCCCAAACCAGCTTTTTTCTAATGAATTCAACAAGTAAATCAAAGAGAAATGTTTCAAAAATCTACGATGAGATATCAGGCATGCAAGCAATGGTAGAAAAGAACAATTGCAGAGGTAATTTCTCAGGCATTACTTACACAAATGAAAACATAAGTATAGTTCTATATATAATTAGTATTCTAGAAGAATTAAATGTGTCAGTGATTCACCTTCAAAACACATTTTTGAAATTCTGTGTGTCACATGAGTACATAACTGTATTACAATATTTTAGATATTGTAGCTTACGGCAGACTGACAGTACTCTAGCTGGGGACTGAAGCAAATGAGATCCTCTAAAGAATGCTAGAAACTCCTAAATTAGTATTCTGATAGATTTGTGTCAATTTCCTACATCTTTGCACAGTCTGGTGCAGGTGTTAACATTTTGCCTCCTTGTGGGTGTGTTGTGTACCTAAGGGCTGGTTCTTGCTGGTGTCTACATGCTCCCAACATTTCTGGTGTGTCTATAGGATGACAAAACCATTCAAACCAATACCTTCTTTGCCTGTTTATGAACACATTTTGCAGACGAGCCCCATCCTGAGCTTTTACAACAGAATCAGGGCTGGCTGCTCTTCGACATTCCAGAGAGCAATTGCATTTGTAATTGACTTAATAATGATTTAGCAAGCGGAATTAAATGAAAGACCACTATTGATAGTATAAAGGAAATACAAGCAAAATATGTATTTTCATTGTTGAAACATTAAAGGTCGTCCTAAATGTTCACTTTTGAATTCAATATCAGTACAATCTTCATATACATTAAGTATGATGGAAGTATTTTCTATGTTTTTTCTGAACCTAGAATTCAAGGTGCGGTTTTGATTTGAGTTTGAATTAGGGTGTGATCTTTGAAAACTGCAGGAACCATACCGTGTGTTAAAAACAAGTTTGTTCTGTAGGGGAAATCCAAGCAGACTGAATGCAAACCTCAATTTAGCATGTTTGTTTTGATGGGTAAGAGCAAACAAACACAGCCACGGTCTCACGAAATAGCGAACGTGCACTGAACGAAACACAGTAATGTGCGGAGCAACGCGACTAGACATCTAGCAAATGTCCTCGGGATGCTTAAAGTGAATGTTGTGAATTTGCACCTCTAGGTGGACTGTGCGTCGTTAATGGCAACGTGCGAGTGTGTAGCTGCCGCTCCGGCTTCACAGGCCAGCGCTGTGAAATCAACATCAACGAGTGCGCCGCCAACCCCTGCGGCAACGGAGGCACCTGCATCGACAGGATAAACGACTACAACTGCGTCTGCCCGGCCGGCTACACCGGGAGGAACTGCAACCAGGTGACGGACCACTGCGCCTCCCAGCCTTGCAGCAACGGGGGAAGCTGTCGCCCTGGAGCTTTGGACAAGCCGTTTACCTGCGAGTGCCCGCCTGGCCTGACAGGGCCCCAGTGCGAGTTCTTCCTCCTACCTTTGCCGGACACGGTACAGCCGAAGGAGCCATTTCCCTGGGTGGCCATGTCCATGGGAGTGGGCCTGGTCGCTCTCCTCGTGTTGCTCTGCATGGTGGTCATCGTCCTGAGACACATTCAGCGACAGAGGAGCCAGGACGAGCAAGACTCGGAGGCCATGAACAACCTGTCGGATTTTCAGAAAGATAACTTGATCCCCGCCTCTCAGCTTAAAAATACAAATAAGAAAGTGGAATTGGAGGTGGACTGCACGGTCCAAAAGTCAAACCACAAACATAAGAACTACCATTTGGACTACAACTCGGCCAAGGACTTCAAAGATGATATGTCCCAGGAGGATAAAAGTTACAATTGCGACAAATGTCTAGAGGAAAAAATACCACTTAGAACATACAGGTAAGCCTCAAGAGTTTCTGTCCCGGTGGTGTAAGTACATTATTTTCAGATTTTTGTGGCCTATGCATTTTACGGAGGAGACCTCATGACCTCTGTATTTTTTAATTTGATTTTCTTCTGGTCTCTTGTGACCGAGGAGGAAAAGGATCACATTAATATTGCTGAGAGAGGCTTGGCTGTTACACACACCAGCATGTGTGTTTGACCTGGTCAGCCCCTGAAACACATTAGAAAAGAACTGCTTCTCCTCACCATAGGCCACTTGGGACCAGCAAGAAAGTATGCCAAACCCCACCTCTATTCACAGGTCTTTTAGACTGTTCCTATACAGTCACCTTATAGTTTGCTACTGCTTTGTTGGTTTGATAAATCAGGTGGGGTTCAGGGACATTTTCTTCTAGAACTATTTTACAATGGGGCCTTGTTACTTCTTTGAATGCATTTATTTAATTTCTTTTAGAAGCTTGAATTATTTTGTAAAGAAAAACATCTATAAATATTTTCTCATTTCACATCATCAGTTTTGTTACTGCTCTTTTCTCCTTGGTCAGCAATAATGTGCAGTGTTGTATGCTTCTGATTTCAATTGAAGGTGACATTTTGTATCATTCCTATTTTCCAGTGAAAAGCCTGAGTGTAGAATATCAACGATATGTTCCCCAAGAGATTCAATGTACCAGTCTGTGTTTGTAATAGCAGAAGAAAGGAATGAGTGTGTCATAGCAACAGAGGTAAATCAATTTTTATACTTTTTCTTGCAACTGGCACAAAGTTTTGTACCTCAGCTTATATATGTTTGCTATAACCATTATATATATGTATACTATATATGTGTGTAGTAAGCATAATCATAATATAATAAGCATAATACTTTAAAATATAGCATTCTTACAAGTACTAAACAATATAATGAACTTGGATTTTGCTATCCATTTTAAAGCAAATACATTTGGACATATTATGTTGCATTGTGGCCTTGTATGATTAAGATATGCAGAACAGTATGCGGATTCATTTTTCTAGCACTAGCATTTTTCTGTTAAAGCAGAACCCTTGATTTTAGTTTCTTTAGTTTAGTTTCTCTGAAAGTAGGTTTTATAGGTAGTAGGATATTAATGTATTATTGAGGGAAGGTTTGTTTATTCATGGAATTCATTTATTTCTGTATTTTTACAGGTATAAACTACGGAAGATATGTGAATAAACTATCAAGGAGGAATATCTTCTGGACTGTTTACAAATTAAAAACTGAGACTGGGAATAATTTAAATAAAACTGCTGCTCTTAAAAACTTAGAAACTGGACAGAGCAGATGACTGCTCCAAAATTGCAATATGACTTTTTTTCTGAATAAATTTTGGAATGTACAGTATATGAGTGACTGAGAGAAGGAAATGGTGGATGCTTCACTTATGGTGTGTTCCCTAAGGACTTACAATGAGACTTCATTATGAACACAGACATAAGAAAGAAAAGCAAACTGAGCAGAAGAAAACATTTTGGGAGAAGCTTCCCTCTGAAGATAATCCACCTTGTTGTGATAATCTGCAAGAAAACCTGGGAGGAATGCACCATTTCCATTCTTTCCCAGGGGTTGTGTGCTATGCAAGAAAAGGAAAAGTAGCAGATTTCATCCAAGTGAAAAGAAACACTAAAGAATATTTAAAAAAAAACACTGGAGATGGTTCGTTTGATAAAAACAATGTCTGAGACCTGACATATCATCTGTGTGAAATGACACTGAAGATTGTATGCAGCCCAGATCACTAGGCCTTAAAATGGGTTTGAACATAGAATTTGTACCCCCACTCTTTTTGGATCCTTTGCATTACTGTATGAAAGAAAAAACAAAGTGATTTTGTGTGAGAGATAAGCTGTGCCAGCAGGATTCAAGATAAAATACAATTTACTACTTATTATGCAACACTGCCCGTAATACAAAAAGATGAGGAAGAAAACAAGACAAAAAGTGACTATCATACCAAGGACTGCCTATAATTAGTATTGGAATTACGGAACCAGTAACATTATTTTTTAAGATTAGTATTTCACTAGTTAATTTAAATATTATGAAGCACTGATCTTTCTATGTTTTATAAGATTATTTTGTATATAATGTATATTTATAAGCAAAAAAGGTCTGACAAATGTAAATGTTATTTCTTTGCAGTTTTTAATTTGATGTCAACAAAAAACGAATTTATTTTTGTTTTTTTAAATAATGAAAACATATCTGGTACACTGATGTTTGTTGGTCTCATTAAGTTTTATGTTCGGAATTGTTGGGATTTAACAGGTCATAAAGGTGTCAGAGATCTTAAAAATACTGACAGACATGCATGGCTTCACTTTAAGTTTAGCATTGCTAACTTTGATAAGCATCTGACAACAGGCACATGGTTGTAAAAGAATCAGCACTAGCTCCTTCAGTTTTTCAATCAACAGTATTTGTTCCTGTTGGAAGTTTAAAAGGTTTGAAATAGTAACATTGGTTAAAAATATATATTGATTTTTTTGTATTGAAAATTAAAACAAAGTAAAAATTAAACAGTTATAAACAGAACAGATTTTTATTAAAGTAAATAAAACACTTTAATAACACACCTATGTCTCATATAGACTTCAACATATTTTCAACTTCACAGAACCAAAATAATTTCATGCAAATTAGTTTATTCAGTTCCAGTTCGTAAAAGGATATTTGTTTTGTACTCATTCACTTGTTTTAACTTAACACAGGAGTGATGCAGGCTGCTCAGGACTGGGCACTGTACTAATAAGAGCAATGGGAGAAATACTTCAATCATACTATTTTAATTGTTGAAATTACACAAAAACATACCAAAATACTAGATGATGGAGCCATCATTAGGTGTTCAATGCCTTTGAAGAACTGTGTATTTATACAGATTTACTGTATGAAAAGAATTTAAAAACAGCATGCAGAATATTGAGTTTGCTTCTTAAAAGATGCTCTAACAGCAACAGCCTTTTTGCAGCTTTTAAACTGAGGATAATAATTCACTTCAGTCTCACAATTACTTAAAATGTAGGAATTCTGTCTATAGTACCATTTACAGTTACCTCCAGAAAATGACTGATCTTGAGCACTCATTTCAGTGTCTCACACCCCCTCTCCCTCACATTCATTTAGTTCAAAATTAGCTCGAAATCCTAATCCGTTTCCCCGGATACCAAACCCTTAAGCTGGAATTCTGAAACAAAAACAACCAAAAGCAAATTCTGGAAAAAAGACCCTACTTAACAAAGCGGGGCAGATGCTCCAAGGTCAGGGACTACACTGTGTTGAAAACCAACATATGCCTCTCTTCTTATTGAGCCCAAACTGGTGAACAGAGTCCCTCCCAAAATAACACACAAATACAAACACAAAGGATTCAATCAGGGTTAAAGCCAACTTCACAACGAATCTCTCCCTAAATTCTAACAAAGAAATTGAAAACCTTCAAACAAGCTTTTCATACGACAGGCACAGATGGGCTTTTGAGACAATTTAGGGGCATCTGCTACTGTAAAACTTCTAATCTATTCTTTTTTTATAACCAATTAAATGTTTTATTGTTTTTGTTTTAGAATGGCTTCTTCTTGTACACTTTTAAACAGACTTATAAAATAACAATTGTATCTCTAGGTTTAGGAATGCATATCATTAACTGTACAGGAGATTTCAGCAGATCTCCATACTTCACACTTAAACTGTCAAGAGCTAATATATCTAGACATATTTATTAGGATGACTTTACATTTACCACCCCTGTTCCAGCTGTTAACTTCATTGTGTGTGATCCGAGTTTAGTCCCAATCAGTGCACCCTGCCTTCTTTAAACTAAAGCTTTACCAACACAGTGTTGGGTTATGTAATATAATTGAAATTTTGTGCACGAGCTAGATGTTAACAGGCTGGATCCAGGGGAGGTTATTTTATGGTGTTAATGATCCACATCTTCGTCGAATCAGAAATAAATAAAACATTGATCCCTTTCCTGTGGCACTCAAGTTCTATAGGCTTCAAATTCTTTGGAAAATGTGGGTAAATCACAGACAGCTCTTTTAAGAACATGCCATCTTTTCAAGTGTAAAAAAAAACATACATGTTAAAAAAAAGCTTTGAGGGTCAAGGTAGGTGCAGGTGTATTGTCTGAGAGTCCACACCACCTTCACAAAAAAGTGCAGATACACACACAACAATATATTGGTAGGCTACACAAAAAAGACTGTTCTTGAATCAAGAGGTTTCCTTGGCAACAGGAGACTTGAGTGAGAGGTCAGCTGTTACCAAGGAAGCTTTCAGATTCATGAACAGCCTAAGTACATATGCCCTTATAATATATTTAATAACTCATAGCGAAGGCACTGTTACTGTTACTTGACTGTTACATTTTTTCAGGAAAGGACTGTACCTTTATTAAATAAGAAAAAGCAAGGGAAAGGCATCTGCTTCTGATGTTGCTAGTGTGTAAAACAAAATTGTGACAGCCCAGTTACTGTACTTTGAAACAAACAGCTGATTTCACAAGTGATTTATGCAACATGATAATCTTTCCTAGAATATAAATATATATTCTAAAATATAGAATATAAATTACTTTTCATTTTTGGAAGGGGTTAAAACCTGGAAATCAGTATTTATACTAATATTAATGTCAGCAGATATATTTATAGCTGCTTTTGGTCTGATAATGATATCAGAAAATATCGTCTGAAGGTGGAATTTTAGAGTTTGAGAGAATTAAGAGAACATCTTTTTTCTTACTATACTCCTAAAACCTGCAGAAATTAATGACTAACACATAAAGTCTATACATAAATAAAAGTCACTGTAACCTTATGATATACCTAGAATCTAGTCTCTGGGACTTGAAACTGCAAACTTCATAAAAAAGTAAAATACAAAAAAAAACATTGAGGCAGGTCATGATGTCAACTATTTTAAACTTCAATTAAAATAAATGTTTAAACCAGTCTGTATGAAATAAATACAATCAAGAAAACATGATACTGTACAAGTTAAAATCATTCAGTAAAAGCACCCAACAGTAAAGAGCTAGTAGCATGCAGCTACAGCTGTTTAACTAACACACCTGTCATATTTTCCTCAGCAATTACAATTCACATCCTGTTGTTTTACCCAGCAGCATAGTGGATAGCATTACAGCCCAGGCTCCTGGGTTCAATTGGTGTGGAGTTTGCATGTTCTCATTGTATTTGTGTGGGTTTTCTCTGGGTGCTCCGGTTTCCACACTCAATAGACTGGTATGTTAAGTTATGGTATGTTAGGATAGGCTTTTTACCCAGTAAAACACATGTCAATGCAACTTGGTTTCCAAGATGTGTTTCCGCATGAACTGTTTTCTGTAGAGGGGTTATAGTATGTATGGTCCTCTTGTCTGCCTTTCCACCCTTCCAGGAAAACAGAAAAAAAAAGTGTTTAGACTTTTCTGTTTCCTCTGAAATCGTAGATTGTCATTGGCATAATATATGGGGCAACTCTATCAGGCACAGTTTTTTTGTAATTCTTCTGGAGGGGGCAGTAGAGGAAGGGAACATCATATGAAATACCACTGGGGAAGAGTTGAGTATGGGCTGGATTTCAATCTTTTGCTGTGAAAAAGACAACCAGGATAACCACTTAACTATGGTTAAAATAACAGATATGTTATATAACTGTATATAAGATATAAAGTATGTAGGTCACAACTGTAAGAACAAAAGGAAATTTATTTTGTTCATAAACACATTGTCACTATTGTGCATAATACTCTGCACATCATGATCTCTGATGATTAGATGCACTGATAAAATAAGTCTCCTTGGACTACATTGAGAAAGAAAATTACCGTATGTTTACATTATGTGTACTTTAGAAATGTGCAAGTAAAAAACAGCAGCACAGTTCTAGCACAGCTCAGAAAGGAACTAAACTCAATTGGTGTACAACTTGCTGAGACAACTGACAATACAAAAGTATTGAAGTAAAACTTAAAAAAACTTCAAAACGACTATGCAAACTTGTTTATCAGACACCTCCCCTTTCTCATAATTTGTTTTAGCAACAATAAGAGTGTTGTGAATTACTGTATTCAGGATAAGGACCTACTACAACAGATATCTTACGCAGAGTTAGTAGAGCTTCCTTTAGCATTAGGCCAAAACACTTGTTATCATTCGAATCAGTCATCTGGTAAAACTTTTGAGTTGCAACCTGCTCAACACCGCGCCCCCAGAGTGTGTTTTCCCCATTTCTGCCCATTTTCTGTGTTCTGGGTTTCCATCACACAGCCAAGCATTTTCATTGTGTTATAATCACAGCATCCTGTTTGTTACCAAGTGACATCATTTCCTGCTTCCTGTCTGATTAAAATGCAGAATGCACCGGGCCAACTGTTTTTCTCACGCATCTCTTTCATAAAAGTACACTACCGTAAATGCTGTTCTTTCAGGAAATACTCCCATAAAGAAGTGCAAATAAAATGGGCTAATAAGGTTTTCTGTAAATGTTGTTGCACATCCTTGCAAATTATGCAATGATTGCACCACTTCAAAATTAAAAATGGAAAGTAAACGCTAGCACCTTCTTTCCAGTGGTATACGATGACAGGAGATAACATTGAGAAGCACTATAAAGCACCACATCAATGAAAACTAATTTTCATAATTTTATAATTCGACTGCGAGATGCACATAACGTTTTTCCTAACTTTTTATTTTTAAAATGGGAAAAGTTCATGCAGCTTTTCTTATCCTCGTGTAAGGACAGTTATGTTCCAAAAAGGTTGGTATATAGTACCGTGCACCATAATATTTTGCATAGAAGAGAACATGTTACTGTTAAATTAAACAACAGTGTGGCATTAACACGGAAAACTTGATACCAGGAGGTGGAAATAACCAAACACGACACAATTCTCGTAAAATCAAGAATCAGCCTATACAATTCCAGTTTAGTTATATGTTTCATTAACACTAGGGGGCAATAAAGAACAGTGCATTCAGTGAGTAATTTGAATCAATTTAATTAAATTACAGTTAAGACCGTACTTAAATAGAAAATGTGTGCCATGTATTCTACGTGTGTAAAGGTAATTAATAAAATGTTATATAAATGATATCAATAACTAGACAAACTTGAGTTTGAACGGAATTGCTAACCTAAAGCTAACCAATGTTAACCTTAGTTCCTGGAGAACGTTTGTTTTTCAACCCCTTCAGCAAGTTCATCTCCACTGCACTGAGCGACTTCCCCCAACTCGACCTAGAAAGCACCTTTCCAGGACTCCTGCCTTTGCATTGTTAACTGGCACTGTTAAAAATACATCAGTTGTTCTAGATCACAACTGTCCCAGCTGTAAATATTTTACAAATGGAATTCCCGCTGCTTGAACGTTTCACACGGGCAACCTGTACCATTACAACTGCTCTTTTCTGCAGGACTCTGAGAACCGTGCTGTATTTGAAAGGAAAAAACACTGTGTCACATAACCAGTACAATGGCAGCCTTACTGTTCTGCATAGCTACACCCATCCACACAGGGATGGAAATAGAGTCACTGTACTTAGAAGGGTCTTCTAAATAAAAAAATTAAAAAACAAAGCTGGAGAAAGACGTCTTTACTGCTGCTATTGTAGGTGAGAAAGCCAAACAGCACATGAAAGGGAAATGCAAAAAAAAACAGTAAGCAAAATAGTGACAAAAGAAAGGAAGACGTGTATTAATAAGTTCACCGTGCCCTTTTCAATAAAGTTACACTGGCAATGAGCAACACCTACAATACATTCAAGATGGAGGCATTCATTAGGTGTCAAACCACAATACTGAGATTGTTTTTCACTGTATCCCAGCATCAGGTTTAGTTGAGATCAGTAGGTCACCGTTGACCTAATTAAAATACCCTTCCCAAATAATTTCAGGAAATGATGCTCTGAACATTGAATAAAGAGCAGTATCTTAAAAACCACCAGGAAATAATTGAAAACATGCTCACTGAAAAATTGCAAAAGTCTTCCAAAGCCCCCTTTTTGCACAGATTAGTAAGTAACTGTAGAAGCCCGTTTCCGTCAGGGAGTAAAGAAAACGCGCTATGGTATCTCGCAATTGCGGCTTTGTATACCATAACGCGTTTTGTTTTACTCCCTGGCGGAAACGGGCTTCCATAAGTAACTGATGGGCATTCCCACAAATAAAAAGCACCGAGCCCCTTTTCTTACAGAAAAGAATCATGTCATGTCCTGAGATCTCATGGAAAAAAAACATGCACAGTTACTTAAAGCAGTAAACTAAGCAGCAACAACGAATTTCTAAGAACACCCCCAAATGGGTAGGAAATAGAATCAATTAAAGTATGAAATTTGAAAAAGGTGACGTAAATACCATCAACTTAGCTCTATTTTTTCTAAACCTGGCATAATAATTACTAATAAATAAAATTACTTATTAATTCATCCATATTTGCAATTTTCTAAATAAAATTAGACATTTACTGTTGTCTGTATTTAACAATACATGTGCTTTTTATTTTGATGTTCTGACTTATTACTCACGTCCTTCAAAAAGCACTAAGCATACTGTAATTCAATACTTTAGTAAAGGTTTTACTTCTTGTTCCACTCGGCATATACTGCAATTATCCACACCCACCAGCAACATATATACTGTTCTATATATTTTGCTGAAAATCAACTTCCTTAATGTTCAAAACTGGTTTTCCCGCCAGTCCTTCCCTGAAAGGTACAGTAAATACCATGACCAAGGCACGGCTTGCATTTTTTTCTTTTGTGCTGCTGACCCTTGTGAATTCTCTAAATAAGAGAAGCAGCATGATGTTTGGCAGTGCAGAACTACCGTGTTTGCACTTGTTCTAGATTTTTCTTTTGTCTAACAAATTTACTGCATTCAATCACTAAGTACCTTGGAAATAGGGGGAAGCTATGAAACTATAGGCTAGCAAGGAAATACCTTGCTATCTGTCTTAGGCTGAGGAAAGAAAGCCTATAGTTAGTAGCTTAGGCTGTAGAGCTTTCTGAACAAATATTAAAACATATATATACCCAATACAAATGGAACATTTTTAATCCATATATAGCATATCTTTAACAGGTACTTTTAACAAGTTGGTAAACCATCTATTATGCGGAAATTGCTATATAAAATGTTGAAATAAAAAATGCAGAGATCTTCATTCAACAGAGAACCTTTGATCACGTGATAGCTATTCACATGCAATTATGTACTCTGAAACACAATCAGATTAATATTGCAATTATCGCTATATTTCGTCTACTAAACAAGCATTGAGCTTGATATGCATTAATTACATTTGAGGTGTTTGTTTTGTGGTGAAGAGATCTGTTTATCATAATGGAAACAGAATTGTTCAGTCACAGAACATAATGAAGAATTGTCAAACAAAATATGTAAATAAAGATGTTGCCAAGATAGTAACGCCTTGTGTTTACAAGAAAGGATTCAAGAAATGATGCAAGTAATTATCAAACAATTTATGTTTGCACCTCAAGGCATGAATGAAAAGAGTAAAAATAAAACATTATGACACTGATTCCTGTTTCATATGTTGTCATCAATGATTCGGTGACAGGACCAATCCAGGTGATCTGGATGTTTGACCATTGGCCAATAGTACCATGTTCCTCAAATGTGTTTTGTGTTTTGACTTGGAGGGGAAGAACTTCGAGAAGAAAAAGCAATTTGACAAATGACACATTACATGTCATGGCATATTTGGCCAATACAATGCTTGTCTCAACGTTTCTTAAATTGCCCTGTTATAGCAATGCTCTCCACATGATTCATTACAGGCATGTTGCAGCATGATTTTCCTGTGGGATGATTTTCCACAATCCATCCTGTAATTTGGTCATTACGTAGATGTACTCTAATAACAGCCCATCCCTCAAGCAAAATTGGTTCTGCTCTCAATTCCAAACCAGTACGGGTATCGTACGGGCTGGTGAGGCTGCTAGTTGGATCCTGAAGATACTCTTGTAATTTCAAACTCCACTTGTAGCTTCTCAAAAGTTTTTTAGAACTCATCATGGTACAGATGAGGTGAGAGTTGTGGATAGTTATAATCTTTGGATTGTCTTGGAGTGATAGAAGGAATCTGTTCAAGGTAGAAATCCCATAGCTATCCATTTAGTGCTCCATCTTTTTTCAGTTGATCAGCTATATTGTTCCCTTATTTGTGTGCCCTGCCATTTTCTTCTCATTGATCTTAGGTTGTGATTATGTGGTAGCCTACTGTATGGCTAAAATCATATTTTGCAACTGGTGTACTATGTGTTTTCTACATATTGTGACACAAAACATAACTGGACTTAACGTAATGTTGGGTAAAACTCTGCATATTTCCTCATTAAACCATGAGCAATGGTTAGGTTGTGGGGGATGCCCCGATAACAGTCCTTCTGAATCTGTGTTGACTACTAATTATGTTGAGTCATGGAACCCTGATGGGTTCTGGGAAAATAGTTTATTCTTAACATGCCTCCAATGTTATGTATAACATCCATCCATCATCCATGTATTTTATATACTGCTTTATCCAGTACAGGACTGAGGGGATGTCAGAGCCTAACTTAGCAAGCAACAGGTACAAGGCAGAATACAGCCTTGATGGGACGTCAGTCCATCACAGGGCACACACAGACACAAATACATACACACTCACATCAGGGACAGCTTTGCTGAAGCCAATTAACCCACCAGTATGTCTTTGGACTGTGGGAGGAAAGCAGAGCACCCGGAAAGAAACCCACATGAACACGGGGAGCACATACAAACTTCACACAAATACACATCAGGAATTGAACCAAGGGCTTCAGCACTGTGAAAACCCAATGCTAACCAATGTGCCACCAAGCCACCCCTATAATATAACATTTCAAAGAAAAATAAGGACATATTCTCCCATACTTGAAACCATCCCAGGTAGCAACTCATTCTCCCTCTCTCCCTCTTCTCTTAACCCATCGTTCTTGCCCAACTGACACCTCTCTCCCTCCTCAACCAAAAAGGACTACAAAAATCCCCATATTGTCATGGTAACTAAGGGGTAGGCTCCTCATGGGAAATAATCTTTGTCCTTCACTGTCTGCCTCCTGCATAATACATAAACATAATATTTTTATACTTTTTTGTCTCTGGTAGCCTAATGCATCACTTTATGGTGTACTGTATTTATTAATCAACAGGATGCAGATATTGTTAATTCCCTTATCATCTCCTCAGGGAGATTTATAGCTAAGCCCTGCACTGTGCATGTCAGTGTTAATCAAAGTGGTTTGATTTAATCAGACTCAAGTGTCTGATCACTAAATCTTGGATATTTTCCTGAAGGTGTGAGTCATGGTCTTCTGTTTTAGAGTAGTTAGTTGCAGAAACCCTACATTGAAGGAAATTTAAGGTGCCACCTTGTCAATTATTTCCCAAAGAAATCATTAGGGAGGTTGTTGAGTGTTAATTAAATAATTTGGGAGGAGAGGCAGAGCATTGAGGAAAGTCAGGGCATGTCCAATTCTGGTAAATGTGAAGAAGAGGGATAGATTATCATGATGGCGTTCTGTAGTATGCTACTTGTCGATCCTGCTCTTGTAGAAAGCTGGTCCAACAAGCTGTAGTGGCTGGTGTTTCTCAGCAGACCACTGAAGGTATGGGTCTCTGGGGCATACCTAGAGAGATCTGACACTGGAATCTGGGTTCATCTCTCTCTGGCGATGCAAATGATGTCATGATGTCCTGTATCCAATCAATGGCTGGGGAGCTGGCTTGCTCTGGGGTGATCTTTCTCACTAAGAAGCAAAGAAAACTCTGACACTTTCCGTGTGCTGGTTTTCAGTTACCTCAATTTCCACTTATATTTCCTTCACTTTTGAGTTCACTGGCTCATGGTGTGCTGTTTAATTTATATTGACTTCTAGTTCTAAGTTCTAAAGTTTCATAGTCTGAAATTTGAGCAAAACAAAGATCAACCATGACCCCTCCACATCACAGCTTGAAATTTAATTACATTCACAGCTCCATTTGGTTTTGTGTTTCTTGATTGTTATCAAATAAAGTAAGCAACTTTAGAATAGTAATGGTTCCGGGTACTACTGTTTTTATAAGAATATTCAATTGTTTAATTTAGGAAATATCCAGAGACTTTGAATGAGGGGGAATTATTATTCTAATGGAAACCTAAAGGATCTCTATGGAGACTTTTAATTGCTTACCCTGGCTGAACCAGCCTGTTTCTTATAGCTGTCTCCCCTGTATTCCCTGGGGTTCCATCAGATCTGATGTGTAAGGGGTTAAGAATATTTGTTGCGATGTCAAAGGGTTCCATCAGAACTAGCTCAACCAGTGGAGGGAGATACCTTGTAGTTCTGGCCTGCGCCCTTGTGACTGAAGGCCCCCAGGATGAAGTGCATTTGTCTCTAGAAAAATGCCTAAATTTAATGATAGCATAATTACATTTGCTTAGCATAAAAAAACAGACAGGTATTAAAAGCAGTTCACTAACATCTACAAGACCTGACTGTAATGTACGGTACATCTTGTACTTAAAACAAGAAGATATGTTACTTATAAGCTTAATAAAAGTCAAATCTGTTCTGTAATCTTTTAAATAGACATTCCTTGAAGACTGTATAAAACAGAAGAAAGGACAATAAAGTACTGATGAGAACATGTCAATGCAATGTGCAGACATTAAGGAGCTTATGGAGGTTAAATATAAGTCAGGTAAGTCACATGCTGCTGGCTAAGGCTTCTATTTTTAGATAATGTAAGCTTGTATTATGCACTGTAGAAGTACAGGTTAAACCAGTGAAAGAGTAAGGATGAACTATGAATTTGCCCAAAGATTTTAACCTTAGCAACCAACATTTAGGTTACATCCATGTTTGTATGGCTGGGCATTCCATTCCAGCTGTTTGAGTGAAGTAAAAAAAACATTCCAGAGCCCTAACCACTAATCCACACTGCTCTTTACTGCAGAAAACAATGCATTTTGAAGCTCCAGCAAACACAGACATTTGTTTGCTACTTATGCCTTGCCCAGGTCCATTAATGCACGAAGCTAAATCTGTTGACATCAGTTATTCAGAATACATAGTATCTATCAAGACATAGTATACAGAATACAGAATCTACAGTATACACCTACAGAATCATTGCAGCCCAAATAACATTTTCTGGACAGTTTTTGCATGCATTCTAGTTTAACACCCTACCAATTTAAGGTCATGCATATTTTTGGATTTATAATGAAATCCAGTCAAAATGTGGAAAGACACAGATCTTGACACTGAGCTGAGCTGATGTAACACCCTCTTACATGTACTGTTGTTGGCCATATGATAATCTCCATCAATTCAGTATTACCCACCTATTCCAGAAATACAAAAGAAAATAAGCGCTTTATCATAAAAAGACAATTACGTGGAGGCACCAACTAGATGACAAATATATAAAACAAATGCAGCAAAATGCACTGCCTTATTTCTTAATTCATTTTTTTATATTAAAAGAATGTGCTTCCGTCGTATTTTCTAAAATAGCAGAGACTGCTACAGAAACAATATGTCAACCCAAATGACAACCTACACAGTCCAGGGCTGTTGAGCTAATTTTAATGTATGCAATTAATCTGACACACAGTTGTGTTGCAGACAGTAGCACTGAACAAAGTATATTTGTACCTAATATAACACTAATGTGGTGAAAAACGTATCTACTGGTTAGGTTATGCTATCAGTATGCAGAAACGTCATTTTCAGTCCAGGCTTTTTCAGATAAAAATAACTGTGGAACTACTGTATTATACAGTTTGCTATGAACATCACAATAATATTCAAAACAAAGGTCAGGTTAATACATTACCGGGGTTATTATTTATGATTAGACTTTTGAAATTAACTTAGCAAAAATGCCAAGTATAAATTCATATTTGTAAAGACATTCTCCCGCAAAAGAACGTAACTGTAGCAGTAGTATGCAGGAAGCAAGACTAGTATTCTATGCATTTAGCTATTAGTAGCATTTTTCATGTTTTATAATTGATATCATTTATAATTGATAAACACTATAAAACCTTCTTTCCGCAATTTAATTGTATTTAACTTGGTGTTCCAAAAATCCTTGAGAAACTTTAATCACTGCAATAACTGCTACCCTATTATCTGATGCAACACCTCCAATCCTTGCCTACTACCGCACAGGACTGAAACACTTGGTATAGTTGCATCAGCCAAATACCTGCATAATATATACTAAAGACAGAAATTGCAACCATTCACAAATCGATCTCCCGTGATGGAGAGTCAAACTGCCCAATAATCGACTTCAGGAGGCGTGACTAGCCGTCGGTCTTCACCAATAAAAACGTCTATTTCAGCAATTTGATGTTACTTTTTTTCCACACTCTCGCATAAATATCTGATTGGACGTGCTAAATTTAAAGACGGGTTTTCCTGTAATCTCATTCGTCCAAAATATCATGTAGGAAGCAAAGGGGGACAACAACAAATACATGTGCCAAGCCCTTGGGTATTAATAAGGCGAGCAGACAGTCGTGACACCGTTATTGGTCTTAACTAGAAATACTACAAGTGTTGTATGTGTTTTACGGACAGGGTGTTGACTTCCATCAATACTCCGAGAAGTCTCCCAGATTGGCAGATTTTAAAACCACAAGTGAACTACCTTCTGATTTATTGTAACATACTTTTTAGAAGGAAACGAGAGACGACACGGCGAAGAAGTAAACAGGAGACGAAACGGTGTTTTTCTGGAGAAAAATCAAAATCGACTACATCGATTTTAGAAGCAAGGATTCTCTGAAGACGGGAAAATGCAACAGAACTAATGCCTCGGCTTCGGTATCCTACAGACCGACAGAGACTGCATTATTGCATCAGAAAAACGCCAACTGCGATACAGTCGGTTTTAAATTCACATCATAAAATTATTACTACACCGACATTTGTCACCCGTGCTTCTGCTACGTGACCGAAGAAAATATAAATATTTAAACTTGTCACCCCACTGTTGTAATACAATCAGAAAACCAAAATGAAACTAAAAGAAACAACAGCGAAATCCAGTGTGTGGATTTTCGGGTACGGTTCTCTAGTTTGGAAGCCTGACTTCAAGTTCAGCAGAAGTAAAGTCGGGTACATCCAGGGTTACAAGAGAAGATTCTGGCACGGAGACAATTTTCATCGAGGCAGTAACGAAATGGTAAGACACTTCACATTATAAATACTTGTCGTCCTGTGCATCACTTCTGGCTGCACATACGGAATGTCGCCTAAATCATGAAACGTTTTAATGGTGCTGTTAGTGTATTTTGTCATATCAAATAATCTGTTACAATTGTCACGGTGACATTTTGCTTGTAGTGTTTTGTCAATTGATAAAAATATGCCTCCCGACTATTAAAGATGCAGATCATTTTTGTACATTTATGTAGCCATTACATCAGCAAATTCCATCATCTCTGGTAAAAAAAAAACTCTTGCGTTGTTGTACCCCTGAATTTGTGTTTAGTGTATTGTACTAATTTGTCTTTTTTGTTCCTCTGCGTAGCCTGGGCGAGTGGTGACACTACTGGAAGATCGTGACGTAAGTGTTCCATTTCCGTCTCTTCCTGTTATCTGTATTTGTGACCCAAATAAGAAAGATACTGAATTTATGGTATCGTGTTTGAGTTTGGATTTCAATGGTTTTAGTCCGCAGCTATTTTTGGTGTATTATAGGTGCTCTAGGTATTATAAGGCCTTAATGCGGTAAAGTTTACACTTAACTACCGTGTCACAAGTTATAGAATTGGAAGAGTAAAAAAAATGTCAACCTAATTTAATTAAAAGTGTTAGTATTGATAATAATACGTACCTTAAAGAGCATGTTTCACACAAATTTTAACTAAAATGATAGTGTTCAACAGATTAACTGTAATGTAATAGGGATCACAGACTTGTTAACATTTGAGTAGGTGAAATGAAAGCCAGTACTGTATGTGCAAGATTGATAAAAACGTGTACTGTATCATCTTAGGTCCTCACATGTTAATGGTATTGCATAGAATAGTTGCACAAGGTTCTTCATAATCTTCAGTGATAGGGGAGGATGACTTCCGAAAGTGTACTTACAGACATGTTTCTGTGCCATTCCAGGCTTGCACATGGGGCATGGCCTACGAAGTCACCGGTGCTCAGATTGAAGAGTCTCTCAAGTATCTGAATGTAAGGGAGAACGTCCTGGGGGGTTACGTGACCAAAGTGGTGGAGTTCTTCCCCCGTGACGACAACGAGCCATCAATTCTGGCCCTGGTTTACATTGCTACCTCTGACAACCCAATCTACCTGGGGCCAGCCAGTCCTGAGGAGATAGCAGCACAGATTGCCATCAGCAGTGGCAAAACTGGACATAACATTGAATACCTCTTACGGCTAGCAGATTTCATGAGGGTCTATTGCCCAGATGTGAAAGATGACCATTTGTTCTCCATTGAAGCCGCCATGTTTTCCCTGATGCCGTACTTGATAACAGCAAAGCAGGCAATCCCTGTTCTGTAAACATGCTCACTGTGACAGAATCCATTAACTAAAATGTCTTTAGCAATCCAAACATAAACAGGCTGTCAGTGTCATATTGGCTGTAAGCTAAGTCTTGTATTTACTGAACATGACAAGCTGCATATCCATCTTGGTTAATATTTGTTGGACCATATCAACCATTGTCTGTATATTGGTGTAACAGTATGGTACGCATGTCCAACAGTAATAAATAATAAGTGTATTTCAAATGTTATTGAAAAGACTGGGGATTGTGCAATAATAGCTGTATTAATATTTTTTTGCTGCTAGGTTGAAGGGGTCAGAGCCTATGAAATAAAACGATTAATTGTAAAGTTACAGTGGAAGGTTGATGATCTTCGTTTTCATATATCCTAGTACTGTTCCTTATAGGGGTACTCTCTGCGGTGCCAAAAGCTGAATGCTTGGATTAAACAGCACTTCAGGTTTTAAAGTAACACTAAAAGATAAAGGGTTTGGGGCACAATTACCAATAATGATTGATGAACTTTGACAAAGAACATTGATTAGATGTCCATAGGTGAAGATATAACCCTTGCTTTTATTTGTGGTGGTATACAAATGTTTTTGTTCCTGGATTATAGCCTTAATGTTTTGTTTTAAATTGGATGGACAATTTTATACGATCTCTTCAAGCAAATGTGCAGGACAGAAACATCTTTTACTTTACTGATATACTTTTCTTGTAAAAGGAAATATTTTATTGTCAGTTTTATTTTTTACATTGTATGTAATAATAAAGAATACTGAATTAAATGTTAAATTGTATAATTGGACTGCTCATACCCTACAACTAAAAGAATATTAAAAGAAATTTTAAAAGTTAGTTAAGTCCACCCCAGAAACAATGCATGACCTGCAACATTTTTTAAGACAGTGCTTAAACCTCAAGAAGCGTCTCTACTTATATAATCCACAATTAAATTTTGTAACAAATGTGTCTCAAAATGCAGCACTGGCCTTCTTAAAACACCACTGCTTGTCATTTAATGTTAAAACCTTTTCTTCTTCAGAATTTCTGAAAATGTGCACCAGAGGTGATTGTTTTAATTAGGTTATCCCCTTTGTTCTTTTGTTTTAAAAATCAGCTTACTAATGCAAATGTTTCATCAGTCTCATCATATATACAACCACACCTTAGGTCGCATAAGGTTAGTTGGAGTGTTGGAAGTGACAGTGTCTTACCTCAAAGAATGGTTACTTTTCCAAGTTTTGAAATTAATTCCTACATATAAAAATGTACAGAAAAATGAGGGACCTCCTCAAGTATAGAACTAACGGGTCTGTCAAACCAGTCAGTTACTGGCCAAATTAACACCTAACTTTGACAGTTTCTAAACAGAAATGAGCAACATAAAATATGTTTATCTAGTTTACAGTTGTAGTTTCAGTGCTATTTAATTAATTTTGCAGCTTATTTTAGTTCGGTAACCTTCCGAAAAAAACAATGCCAACCTAGTATAGGACTACGCATTGCAATATTACTTTATGAACACTTTCTCTCCATAATCAAACAGTAACTAAAAGAAACATACAGTACAATAAAAATAATACCACGTGTGATTCATGTAGAAATGTATGTTACCCCCGTTCTTAACAATACCCCCATATTGTTAAGCTTCTTCCACAAACGTCCTTGAATATTTTCTGAATTGTAAGCATTAATAAAAATCAAATCATTTTTATTAAAATGATCAATTTTGATCATTAATCAAAAATACAAGTTGCTATGACCACCTCTAAATATTACCTTTTTAAGTCGGAGTGTTTTCAGATCTTCAAATGCAAAAACGGGGCCTACAAGCCACGTATCAATTTAAGCTCATCCAACGGTAACGAGTCGTATAAAACATTATATTTGCATTATTTTCTTTGGGTTTATAACAGCTGTATTTTAATTTACCTACATACCTGCTGCTTGTATCCACCTTAACCTGAAAAAAAAACAGTATACTATAAGACAAAATAGGAATGGTACTGCACTTTTCAAAGGAATGTGTTCTTTGTTCATACATTTGCATGTATACATATTGTGAATATAAATTTAAAATATTTTATCGTTTCACAGCACTGCAAGCACTGACCTAATTCTAATTACACCTTTTGCATTTGTAAAAACAAATATATCATCATAACATAAGAAGTACCAGCTTTTTAGCAAACCAAAATGTTTTGTATAATTGACACCCTTAAAAATCACACCTGTACTTGTTTCGTGACGTCACTGCGTGGGTGTTTTCGTCTTTTGAACATTTTGTTACAAACAATGCTGCAGCTGTGGAAATACCTGTTACATTAACTGGTACAGTTGGAAATATAAATTTAAAAATAAAATCACGAATATAACTTAAAATCTGGCTTCTGCCATTGCAATAAACACAGATATGTGTTCTGTATGTTGTTCCTTATGTTTTAAACACGTTGAGCAACTTGTGTTCTTTTCTATTGCGGGTAAGGTAACTGCACTAATCCTTAAAATGACATACCTTACGTTTTGCATTAATCAGCAAACTCGTAATGCAATGGAGAGGGATTTTTCAGCGAAAATCCTCAATATGTTTTTGAGCTACATTTTACCATCTGTGAGTGTACAATTATGCGTTTTTGTTTAAATACCGCAATGTCTTCTAAAATAAAGCAGGATTCAAACAGCCGTAAGTACAACGTCTCCCTTAACACACTCCATGTTCAATCGGGTCTACACAACCATAGGGCCTTGATTGACAATAGTAAAAGCCAATAGCACTTCTTCATTGTAATAAACAACCAATTACAGAGGGGTAATGGGCGTGGAAGCATGGCAGACTTGTCAGGTGATAGTAACAGACCCCAGACATTGGCTGTCAAGAGTCATTGTTGGCATGTAGTAGTGTGTGTAATTCAAATACACAATGAAAGATGTCAAAGTATCTAATATATACATAATAAAACTGTGAGCAGAAGTGGAGTCAGATCCTGAACTAAAATAGTGAATTGCTTTCGTATCGATATGTTACGAAAAAGACTGAAATAACTATGTACAAATCTGTTTTTTGTTAAACTGTAAACATTTTATGAATAACCTTATTTCATTTATATCAATATAAATATTAATATTATTATTTAAACAAATGGCCAAGCCTAAACGCATCACAATTACTCAAGGATTGGCCTACTTTTCGGCTTGTTTTACATCTCTGAACGGGCTGGAAAACCGGATATCCCAATTGGCAGCCCTGGATGTTTTTAATAAATGAACAACACATGTCATAGGCTCCCGTACTGCAAGCGGGGAGATTTCGACATTCGTTTGAATGTGATCTTCTTACCTACTGAGAAGCAGGCGTCTTTTCCAATGAATCGGAGATAAACGAACTAAAGAAGAACAGCATGTTCCCTGGCTGTAAGCCAGTTCTCAGTGTTGGGATCAACATATACTGTGTTAAAGAAATTGATGACCAGTTATGTCCTAGTTGTACCAGGCAAAGGGTAAAAGTATCGCCTTAGGACAGGTCTACTGTGCGTCAACAGAAGTAGGCTGAGACGAGTTTTAACCTTTCCATCTTAGTTCAAAACCCGTCATTCTCCTGCTACCGCTGTAGTGAGATCGGAACACACTCATATTGTAAATACAGTACGCCTGTAAATACGTGTGTGTCAGTATGTCTAACACATCTGTCTTTCAAGGCAGTTTGTGAATTTTTCGACAACAAGCTGGTGTCGGGACTGCTTTTTCTGACCATACATTAAATATTTAACCACCTCTTTTATATATGCATAACGCTCAGGTTTCCAGAATATTTTAAATGATTGCCAACCCGTCTGGTGCTGGGCAAGCAGCTAGGCAGTCAACGTCAAAAAGAAATAATGTCCAGCCGACGAACATTTCATGGACGTCATAGGAAACAAGAATGCACATTGTTTAAAATTATTAGCTAGCATTTATTTTGAACTTGTTTCTCCAGTTAGTAAAAGGACAGTTTATACATATTTACACATTTATCTATAAAAATAGACAAACATAAAAGGAAAAATAATTTTAAGGGAGAAATATCTTCTAACTATGTACATTGAATTCAGGCAGCAAACAAAATATTTAATTGAAAAAAAAATGTGGCATCTAGTCTTCACTGTATTTTGAAATGAACACTGGATGTTGTCAAAATTTGGGATTGTAAATTTCAGTTTAGGTTTAACGTTTCCTGATTAAAAAGTAGGTTCACTACATGCAATAGTCACATTAACAGTTTTCCGTCAGTTGCTTTCTACCATAGATCCATCTGATAATCCATGTATCTAGCAATTACTTGGTGATTGGTGAAGGTAAAACCTTTCAATAATATTGTGAGGCTTTCTTAGCAGTCCATACATTTAAAAATACCCTTTCCATTTATATACCTAGAAAACTACCATTTCCAATGTGTTTAAAGTGACAAAAATATATTTGATCATTTTTTCGGTCCATATGCTTTCAGTAGTGTAAAACAATATTAAGAAAGGCCTCTTCCAAGTGTTTTCATCTAAACGTAAAATCTACATAGATTCATTTTATTTCCATTGAGATCAGTCCTACTTGCTGCTGATTTCGGGTACAATATTCAACAGATATTTCGTTTTGTAAAAAAATAAAGACTATAATACAAACATCTATTTGATTATTTGACAGGAGTAAACATTTTCGGCAATTTAGGGCCTTGCTGTGACAATGCCAGTCAGAAGTTCATATAAATTCTCACACTCTAGCTCCCTGTAGAACAGCAATGAAACTAATTGCAATGGCTTTAACCTTAAGTGGTGTCTTTGAACAGTAATTACATTGCTCCAGTTAGAATACCTTATCTAAGCTGAAAAACAAATAATCAAATATTGTTATCAATATTGTTTTTTTAATGCCTCCTGGACTGTTTTCCCATTTTTACATTCCAACAGATTACAAATAAGTACTAAATACAATCTATTCTGAATGTGGATCCCAGGAATGCTTCTCTTAAGCTTCTAAACACCAGATTCTTGCAACAATCACAAATCCAAAGCAGGTTTTGGATAATGGTAAAGTTGAAAAGTAAAAGCCTTTTCCATGCAGCTAGCAGTGCCTTAGCACAAATCTGGGTTATTATGGACCACGAAGGTCAACAATGAACAATTCAGGCTGCATTTTCCACATTTGTAATTGGAAATAATTTGTAGCACACATTTTTCTTATCAGAAATGCAGAAGGCTCTGTTACACATCACCTCGTACTAAACTTATAAAAAGGGTCCATGTACAGCACAAAAGAAAATTCCTAATAATTGAACAAACGCAAAGGACTGTTGTGTTTAAGGTGTTTGAGGAAATTACAATGGACGTACAATGGAAGTTAAAAAAAACATTTTTAAAGTTTGAAATACAGCTTCAAAAGCAATGTAATAAATACTTCACCCACAAGTGCACCTGGAAAGCATCTTGATGGAAATGGTTCAATTTTATTAGCCCTTTTATGAAGACTAGTTTCTTCAATGTGGCAGCTCGTGTACTATACAAACAGTATTTCACGACTCGACACTGGTGCCACATAACTGATAAATAGTTTCTCACAAGGCAAGTAACTTTACATTATCTTGCAAGACGCAAGAACAAAAGAGAGGCAAAGTTTGAAGACCTGTACACACACTGGTAAAAAAAAAAAAAAGAAAAGCAACACATGGGGGAAAAGCACATTATTCCAACAGAGCTGTTCAGTTCAAGTGCTCTGTTTGCTAAATCCAGCTCACACATTCCTCTGGGTACTCCGATTCCCACCAGGCCTCAGTTGTAATCCATTGTGAAAGACTGCTGCTTCTCAGGAAATGGTAGAGCATGTCTGGTACGTGTTTTCTGTTGAGGAACGTACTGTTCTAAACTTTAGTTCCTGGTTTACTGAATATGAATAGGACTCTTGACTTTCACTTCCTTTCCACTGGGGCTCCGTGTAAAATGAATCCAGTGAAGGATGGGGCTGAAAGTTTAACAGAAGACGGCTGTGCAAGAGCAGATATTTGCTATCGTCCCCCTGGCGTAGTGGGTCCCTTGCTCTTCCTGGTTGGTGTCGGGGGATTGTGGGTGCTGGTATAACTCAGGGTTTGTGGGCTGGGCGGGACAGCGCCGCTCTTGGCTTGCGGGGAACTCAGTGGGGAGGAAGTTCCTGTTGGCACAAAGGACGACACACCAGAGGACCGTGCCAGGGAGGGCTGCAGAGCGCTTCCAGCAGGAATACCTGAGGAGAACCATCACAACACATGGGGCTACCGTTCGACTTCCACGTTAACAAGTTCCCAGGAGGAATAAAGCTCATTAAACACGGGGTAATGTTTCTGAACATGAGCTGATCCAATACTTAATTCTCATTTGGGGGTAAGAACTGTCATCTGGTATCGGACTGCTTGTGCAGCACATGTGAAATTAGTACAGGACTGCTGCACGTGGCATCCAAAGAATCTCTTGAAATGATTCTGATGCAGGCTTCTGGAAAGTACAAGATGTTTCAAAAGGCAACTACACTTTACACTTCGATAGCGCTGTTCTGCATACAAACCCCAAAAGGAACGGAGTGCTCTGTCACCAGCCAGAGCAAACAGAATTAGAAGCCTAAGTGCTGAGGGGTGTTTGACGTACCTTTTGATACGCTATAACCGTAGGCAGCGTAAGCAGCGGCAGAAGCAGCCGCGGCCCCCGCCATGGCCCCGGCCATGGCTGCCGCACTGCCTGCGGTAGACTTGCGGCTTCGCCCCTTCCCAGCAGTTTTGGTCCCTCCTCCTGAGCCCTTGGGACGCCCACGGCTCCGGCCTGACCTCCCGCGGCCGGGACTGGAAGTGTCCTGAGTAGAGACACCTGGAAACATCACGGAAAATGAACACAGCCGCTGGTTTTAGAAGGTTACTATTAAACACAGGCTTTTCAGTGTAACCCTAGCTTGTTTTTTTCTGGCGATGGTCTCTGCGTAGGTTTTCTTGAGCCGCGGCGATGCTTTATCGAGCGGGTTGTTCGCGAACTGATCCCGCGGAGCAATTTGCTTACCGTTCATATTGTCGGAGACAGACCCCGTCACAGAGGCGGGGGAGTTGGTCGCTCGGGACTGAGGCGCAGAGGACATGGGGTCGTCCACGATCACCAGCATGTCATTGCTGCTCTCATCTGGGGGGATGGAGCCCGGCTGAAGTTCGCTGCTCAGAGAGATCTACAAAGACACGCAGCACCCAGGGTGAGAGCTGGAGCAGGGAGGACCTCCAGGGCTGAACACAACACTTCAATAACACCTGCCCCTAAATTATGTCTCAATATGAGAAATTGTTTTACATATAATCTCATCTTACACCCATACGGACAAAGAAATAAACTGTTTTTACAAATGAAACTATGCATTATTTCCAGCTTTCCTTAATTGTTTTGGGTGTTCTCAGGATTTCTGCAATAGAGCACTAGATTTAGCATAATACACACTGATTCCCTGTAAACATTGCAGTTCTGTGTGAACTGTAACAGACCGCATGTTGAACATTCACATGCGGGTAACGTATGTTTGTGGAATAGGAAAACAGACCTGCCAGAGAAAACAAAGAGCAACAGCTTGTCACTTCTTTCTGGGCAATCCTCACACAGATACAGAAAAACAGTGCTAACAGAGTAGGAGAACATAAGGAGTATGTTATGATATGATCTACAAACAATACGAGACCCTATACAAGTAGCAGTGTACGTGGACTGTAACTCTGAATCATAATCTATCCCTAAAGATTAGTAATCTGAGCCCAGCTCACCTCACTGAATGGACTGGGCATTGCTGAGTCCACACTGATGAAGGAGTCATCCCCATCTGCAGAAAGGTTGGAGTTGTCTGCAGACGGCACGAAAGGAATGACAATATTCACTCCTTCCTTTCTCTTTTTGATATCCACCTCATCCTCCTTCTTCTTCTGGAAAGAAAAAAAAACACCGGATCTATCCCTACTGTTTGGAAATGTGCCACCAAGAATGATAAATATGAAAAATACATGTTATTTACAGAGCACGGGTACTATGATTTTTTTAAAAACTAATAACCTGTCCTTGCATTTGTTGTGCTTTTAAAATCTGTGTTCTGTTTGACTATGATTACAATTTGTCTTTCAGTACCATCTCGTTAATACATTTTATAGGTTTTTACCTGGCAGTTCTTACCTGAATGTTACCCTAGTGTCAAAAGACGTTTTCTTTATATTTTTTCTTTCTATTTGTTGTATATATTGGGTTTTAATGGAATAAACCAAATCTAACAACACTTTATTAAACAAATTAACATTAAGTCTATTCTGGAGAGACCTACAAGAGTTAATGAAACATTGCTTCCATTACAATAAAGGAAGCAAAACTTTAAATGGTACCAAAGGGGTTTTACAAGACAGATTAACAGTTGCATTTAGCCACCTTAGAGGATTCACACCCACAACCTCATGGATCAACACTGATGAAGGAGCATAGTTCACCAACAGAAAGTAAAATTCTGTGTGGAGATCTTGTACCTTTTCTGCATATTTCTCTCGCTTTCTTTTGCGGTCTTTCACCTTGTTGCATTCTTCCTGTTGTCTCTTTTCTTCCTGACGCTGTCTTACTGCAGAGGCAACAGCAGAAGAAAACTAAACAATCCACAAAGATCAAAATGCACCTAGCCCAACTGCTGATTGTCAGTGTTGGTAAAACTTCATGGGAATTCGTTCTGTAGTTATGTTCCCTGTCATTATTCTGATGATCAGTCATTGTTACAGTATCCATTTTTTAAGACGTGATCAGTAGAGAAGCTACCAAGATCTGCCCTAGATGTCCCTGACTTGCCACAGATATACCTGATTAGTTCTGTTAATGGATAAACATGCACAGTTTACAGTACTCCCCAGACAAGATATTCCCAAGGCCTTACTTTGTGACATAAAATTTTTAATTAGATAAAAGGTGTAATGAGTTTAAACTCAGTGGATATAGCACAATCATTACACATCAAACCTCCTGATAATGTTCTTTTGTTATCTTTTCATTTTAATTGTCTCTTGCCAATAACATCTTGATCAGATACAGTCCATCAATACAGTGATTATGGAAATGCTTTGGATGCTATGGATTTAGCTTGATTGGCTTCACTGTGCAAGGCTACAATGTTATAACTTGCCTTCCAGATTTTTTCATACCCCCAATGAAATAGGAACAAAAAACATCATATAGTACAAAGGAGTTACAGACTAGATAGTTTGTACTCACTTAAATTCTAATAAAATATTTTAATAGTGTTATACTACTAAAGTTATACTGTAATCATAATAGGACAGTGCATAGCAACATTTATTCATACCCCTGTAGTTACTGTTTTGTAAATCCTTCCCTAGGATTTGGATGGGATTATACCGACTAGACAATTATAGGGAGCTATGAGATTCTGACATTACAATAGGAAGGGCAGTGTATGCAGAGAGTTTACTGAATGAAACCATCAAGTCGGCACCAGAAGTGTCTTCTAAAGAATAAAGAGTAGCAATAGCTTACACTTCTTCTCTAATTCCTCGTCATCCAACAGCAAACTGACCACCTCTTTGGGTTTCAGTGTGTCTGGTTTGAAATTGCCACCTGAGATCACCATTCTCTGGATCTAAATGAAAGGAAACAGGAGAATGTCAAAACACTGGTCCTCTGTAACTGTGATTATCCATTATTACTCCTTCTAAAGCAATAGTTAAGTAAAATGTCCACCAAAAGAACAAACCGCCGAGCTCAACTGGTTTGAAAATCATAGCTAGGGCGTAAAGCATGCTTTGAACAAAGGACTGAGGAGAGGGGTATCCAGTAGTACCCTTATTTATGTCACCTTGTATAAATCAAGCTGGCAAAAGCCCAAGATTGCAGTAAATACACAGATTTGTCTTTAGAGGATGTGCAATTATAATATTTTGAGGTGCAATTTTAGCCAGTGCTTTCCAGTGCCGCTGTATCCCTTTCCTTTTTACGATTTTGCTCGTTAATATAGTTGTAATATAGAGGACTCGTTTCCACAGGGTACCTCGCTCTTCTCCTTGGCGCGCTGCAGGATGCGCTCCTCGATGGTCCCCTTACAGATCAGCCGGTACACGGTCACCTGCTTGGTCTGGCCCAGCCTGTGGGCCCGGTCCATGGCTTGCTGGTCTACTGTGGGATTCCAGTCACTGTCGTAGAATATCACCTACAACACAAATCGCCAGTCAGCCTCCAGAAGCACACGCAGAAGGGCCGTCATGCTGAAGAGACAGCGGGGGCAGAGCTCCCAGATGAAGCCAAACAGTCAAAAGCCACAGGTGTTTGTCATATCCCAGCAGTAAAAGCTGGTACCGTCTCACTGCGAGTTTAAACTCACGGGATGGTTGACTAACAATGCCTTTTTTCAATTAATAGTCAGGGTTGACATGGTACTGGCATGGTAGTTACCTTTCCATGCGCAATAGTGTAGTGTTGTAGGCAGGTAGCGCACTTGTTATTTTTGTGTTTACTTGTGTACACCACAAACAAAACATGTAGACAGAGTATCCCTATTTATAAGCATTTTAAGGATGTTTGGGGAGTCTTTAAATTCATACCCATTTCACTCACATTTTTGAATTCATGTGAATATGGCCAAATGCTCCAGATAATTTTCTTATCCTCAAGTTCCTGTTAGTTATTCCCTAATATTGGAATATCAATATCGGGGTTTTTTTTGCCTTTTTTGTAAAATGTATTTGAATAGCACAACCAAGACCTTTTGGGATATGTGGAGGATCATTTGGTTACCAGCTTTTAATGTTTATTTTGGCATTACTTTTTAAAGCACTTTTCAGCCATAGCCTCACTGTCATATTATTTATACTGACAAATGAGGTAAAACTCCACCTGCTGATTTAATGGCATGGTGACTATTTTTTATTAATAACCCTCATAGTTTTATTATATTCAATCATCTGAAGGTACCACTCAACTCAAGAAGTGAAACAGGCAACAGGAACTAAAGTTGTCATTTATATCTATTCTTCCTTCTCTCTTTTTTCAGGGTGTTAGTGTGTTCAAAGTACCCGGTCTGAACTGAGAAACAGGAACACAGACTTACAGTGTCAGCAGCCGTCAGGTTTATTCCCAGGCCCCCAGCTCTGGTACTCAGAAGGAAGACAAAGATATCTGTCCTGTAAAGGAGAAATATGGGCACAATGGGCAGCTGTCTCAACAAAAGATGTTTGTGTACATGTGTGGTTCAAAGATTACAAACAAGAGAACTTTTCTATGCCAAACATAGCTAAGAAAATACGCAACCTGGGGAACAGATATATATATATAAATAAATACAGTATCTGCTGTAATGTTGCCATTTTAAGTATCCAAGCCAAGTCTCGGACTGGAATCCAGCTTTAATGAAAAAAACATACCTGACTGATTACATTAGTTTTTGAGAGTCGAACTCTAATAAGACTCGGATTACAATCTTAATGCAATTCTTGTAAAACTGATAGGTTTCTATGTGATTACTCATTGACAAAAATACTATATAGACAGGCAGTCATCAATGCCATCAACTATACATTTGCACATGGCTGCCCACCACAATTCCGTTCTGACCACTGTTTCCTTAATAAAGAGAAAGTATTTCCTTACAGAAGAAAATCAGTATTTCACTGACAGACTGTTACTTACCGACTCTGGAAGTCTGCCACCATGTCACGCCTTTCTGAAATCTTCGATGAGCCATCAAGTCTCATGTAAGTGTGCTTACGGTAAACCATATACTCCTAAAAAAAGGAAAGGAAAAGGCAACATTAAAGAAAAAGATACCAACAAGCCAGTGTAGTACATTTAGTTAAAAAATAAGGCACAACAAGGCAGTAATGAGGAAGCCTTAGGATGCCCAGTCCAATCAGCCGTGCCAGTTCCACTCTTCATGGAGATCGTTTTTTTCAATCCATATTCAGGAAAATGATCTCTGAATGCTGTAGTGGATTGAAACACTGCATGCAGAAAAACACTCTCAAGGGTAAATGCTATGTAATGAGTATACAGACTATGGGGTTAACCCCATAAAAACAAAATGGCGAATAACTACACAAGGAAAAGGATTGCTGTTGAAAAAACACTAACATCTGTAGCTAAAAACATTGAAATCTTTACTTAGTTCAGCCGCATGATACCTAGAGATTCATTAAGGGGTGCAAATGAAATATTTAAGATATACACAGGCATCCGTTTTCTTAAAGGAAACCTCAGCATTTAAAATATGAGTCAATGGCTGATTGTCTACACGAGAACTAATGCCTGTCTCTTCCCTGGCTCCTGTAATTTTTCTGCTGCTGTGTCTGGCACAGAACAACATCCATAGTGAATCTCACAGGAATTGCTTTTGGTTGTCTTCTGCCAAGAACCCACTTTCTTTTTCCTTCTTATGATGCTTTCAGTGCTGATGAAAACTTGCCTCTTGTAAAATAAAAATCTCTTCAGCATACCTGGGCTTGGCAGTTCTCCCAAAAGAACATCTTCTGCTACAGAAAAGTGAATTAGCACGTTCAATAGCTAAAAGCTTATTAAAACAGTTTTCTTTCAGACATGTAAGTGTCAGCTTGTCGGCTACAGACACTTACTGGAACTCTCAAATAATGCTGTTTTTAGAACCAGGACTGAAAGACCTAGGCAGCCACCCTCTGGCTTTACTGAGAAATGACGTTGAACTGATTTATCAGATGAGGACAGATTAAAAAGCATAATGATATATGCGTTTAGGCCAGATTTTTAAAGAGCTGTACGAGCATTTGGAGTTACCTATACTGCTTTATACATTTTCAACAGTAAACAATCAGAGACTACAATGTGTCAATAACACAACGCTCATTCTCACTGGACAGAACAAATCTTTTGTAGTGGTCTATATTTTCCTTTAAACTTGGTACAGTCCAGATATGGTCATTCCTAGTCCTGGAGAGCAACAGTTCAACAGGATATACATGTCACTTTCAATGATTAAGTTACCACGACTTACTTTTTCAACAATTTAGTAACTTGCTCTGTCGAGTCAGGAGTGGAAAACGTCTTTAGATGCTATGGGGTGTGTATTATATTACTCCAAAGGATATCTCAATTACTTCTTTAAACAAATGCCTTATTGTAGTTGTTAATTGTTCCACATCTTTATACCCTGTTCATTTCCGAGTGATCTACTGTACATACCTGCTGTATATAGTTCTCCAGAACAGTGAAGGGCAACCACAAGCTTAAAAAAGTTTAGACAAATGTAGACATGGGTCTGTTATTCATAGACATCTTAATACGTTTGTGTCCCCAATCCAACAATGCATCTACATAACAGGTGAATTGGTTGTTTAAATACTAACACTGGAACTAATCAAATACGTACAATGGAAATACAAAAACGTAATAAAAAACTCATACAAAACAGTGAGGTAACTGAATTGCAATACTACAACACATTATTACGTTTACCTTTTATATGATATCTTCTCTAAAACATAACATGACTATATTTTTGATATCACAAATACATGCTATATTGCACAGGTATAATTCAACCTTTAATATGAGATCTACTCTTTCAGGTCTTCAGGTTATGACATAAGACTCCTTGTTTGTGGAGCTCATTGCACTGGTGCACTGGAGACTGCAATCATCAAATCACTATAGTTAAAGATGGTTTCTAATCAAAAACTTTAATTCCATTACTTTGTTGTTGTATCATCTGGTGGTGATATAATGCACTGCAGAATAAGCTATAAAAATATGAACCATTACCCAGGCATAATTGCAGATAATATGATTCACAGACAACTTATTGGAATTAGAACTTGCCACACAACTTTTAAATTAACTTTAGTCTGAGTAGCTCAATTTGTCAGTCCTGTCTAGAAATTATATTCCCCCATAGCAAAGATTTTAACAAAGTGAGTAACAGTCACTTGTTACTACCTGCAAACTGAGAATTCCTACTTCATACAATAATAGTTTGTACACTTTAGAATATACTGTCTGTTCTTAAATAAAATACTTAAAAAGAATATACAGAATGTTATGAATGCCTTCAGTATTTCCACATGTTTTTCTTTAGTGTGTGAAATCCAGACAAGCTCTCTTCTTGATTATAATTGAGAAGAACTAGACAAAAATACTTCGTACTGAATACTCACATGCTGGTACCATTCAGATATTCACCACTCACCCATCTGTTTCCTCAAACTTATCTGCCTTTTTGTCAGTCTCCCCAGAGTCAATGCTAAACTGTGGCCTTTAACCAGTACAATATGATCCTTCAGTGTGCTCTTTCATTGCTATGGCAATAGAAAGGAAGCCGAGCTCTTGAGATTTGCATTGACTGTGAATAAACTAAAACAATCAAGCAGGTAGACTTTGTGAACAAATGCACTCAGATGTAGACCACTGCATATCTTCTTTCCCTACTAACACCATCTCTAGCTATATGAACCACGAATAAGCAGAAACTCATTGTAATATATATTTTTGGGGGTATATTTATGAATGCAAATTTCAGTTCTGTTTTCCAACAGGTCTGTAACATTCATGTAATGATATGTTCATTTTGTAACTACTGCCTTCAAGTTAAAACGTATCACGCTCAAGTTATCAACGTTGTTTGAAACCAGTTTCAATTTGAAATTTTGTGTTCGGCAATATACTTTAACATTATATTTGACAATACACTATAAATTCACTTTCAAGTGTTTTAACATATACTGACTAAATGGTACAAAAATATTTCCTCAAATATTATAGAAGACATTTACACACTTGCTAAAATGAGTACAAAGCATGGTAGAATTAAAAAAACCATGATAAACACTCTTTGACCTTTTTATTTCCTAACCACAGCTGTTGATTTACTTTTTTCAGTAGAGGACGTATTCCCCTGGGTACTGTAAGAGAGCATAATGCACACAGTATATGACAAAAGAACACAGATCAGCAAATACAAAACACATGGCTGATGCCATTATCCAGACTTGGGTCTGAGCAGGCTTACATGTGAAAGCTCAATTAGATTACACGCACAGTGCAGCTCACCCCACACTTCAAACAGCCCTTGGTCTCTCTCACATTTGGAAGTGAATTCCAGAGTTCTGCTCTCAGTAAAGGAGTTATAGTCATTCACAGTACCTGGTTTTCATTTTCTGCCCAGGTCATCGCAGGTGTTTTATTATACTGAGCCTTCTATAACCCATTAAAACAATGCGTACCAAGTCACACACGCATGTCACACACATCCTATAATGGTCTGGTCCTTCAGTTGTGTGTTCTTTTCTGTTTGGGAGTCTATGAATGGCATGGCTTTAAATGTCTGTGGCTCTTGTCACTCTTCAGTCCTCCACAGAAAGGCCTGACTCTCAGCAATCTGTCTGGCTGATCACTGGAGCCCAAATAATCATTCTAAATCTCAAACTAATGGTTTTAGTCAAGGCAATATTTATATTCTGTTTGTAGCACCCTTACTTTTACTGTGAAACAGTCACCAGTAACAGTTCTTACGAGCTCCCTAGGAAAACAACAATAATGTCATCAAGAGTGCTTCTTAAACCCCTGTGTTTCGTGCAGAAATCACTCATATTTAACAATCCATCAAACACACAGCCTTCAACCTCACAAAACACGCTACAGAGCTGCTGAAAAGTGAAATGAATCCAATGAAAAATTATAGAAGAAAGAGAATACTGAAACTTCCCAAGGTAAGCACAATTGCCAATATGTTACTGCTATTCTGTCCATTCACAAGCCCGGCTCAGACCGGTGCTGCCTAACGTAAATTGGAGGGTATTGTTTTTACTGGAGCTGCTCTCTCAGGGCACTTCACTAATCCAGGCAGCCTTTCCCCTCTTTGTCTGGTAGCACGCTTCCACTCCCTCCCTCTGTCTGTGCCCTGCTCTCTTCCACTCGCTCACACACCTGCCTAATGAGCCGCTAGCGCTGCAGCTGAGACCACACTAATTACCAATTTTCCACACTGATAAATGTGTTCCGCAGAAGGCAGAGTGGGGGGTGGAAAGGGTCGACACCCCCTTGCAGTTAGAGGAGCTTCACCTCTGCATAGCCAGGAGAGCTATGGACGTTTTCCCAAAGCGTGCAGTCAAATCAATGACATTGATTTTGGATCTAAGCGCTATGTGGATGTATTGATCAAATAACTGGGTGATACTTGACAAGACAGGTTATAGTCACAGTGCAATCCATAACGTTGTGTGTATCCAGACACTTAGCGTGCTCTGACACTTAGCCAGTATGCTCCGATGTTCAATGTATGCCAGAACACACAGAACGCATTTAGAAGGTGTTTATTTTTCTTCCAAGGCCCGAGCTGCTTTTCCCTCAACACCTCAGCAGCTGATTTGCCTATTCAGCTCCTCAACCACAGTTTACAGGTGATGCTGACCACTTGTCCCTGTCATTTCACTCCTGCAGTTTCCCAAATGATATGCCTGTACACGGTTACGGATTTATTTTCACCTTCTGTTAAACGAGACACCCCAACAATATTCTTCAACAACATAGACCACTAAACATTAAGGATCAATAAAAATATGCATGTTCATGCTTTTATTTGTATTCATGATTATAGTTTCAAAAAACAAAATACAGTGCTAAAGCAATGTGTTTATTGATTGTGAGGAGAGCTATATATGTGGTCTCTACCTATTAACAGTGAAGGAATTAAAGAGGCCCATAGAGTGACATCTAGTGGTGAAAACGTGACGTGTTGTGAAACTCCCGGCGGATCCAAAAACAACACTTAATTCTAAATCACACAACAAGCTCTTCAAACATGCTCCCTTGAATGGTCATTTTTAGGTTCAGGTCAAAAGGGTAGAGAAATGAAAAATCACCAACAAATAATAAAAGCTTCACTAAAATAAAACTGAGTTAGGCAACTTAGGTGTTAAGTAGAGCTGTATTTAAATCCCTGTTTTTGTAAAATGTGAACTGATTTTGCTTTGAAGATTCTTTTACATCCATCAACCAGATATACTTTAGTAATAAGAAGAATACAATGTTATCTGAGTGCTTTTCAAGAAAGTCAAAGTGCAGTCCAAAATACAAGAGAGCAAAAAGAAAGTGAAAGAAAGCGCAGTAAATTCACCTAGTGAAGCCAAGAGTAAGACTAGGTGATATTAACAGCTTTAATAAAAAAAGATAGTTCTGTAAGAAGGTTCTGAAAACAATGACTGTTGAAAATCACTCAAACTACACTCAAGCACTAAGTACTTAAGATAACCTGGAGGTTGACCGTTTATGGTCTTGTATGTGTGAAGGAGAACATTCAATTCAGCTCTGAATTTCACAGGGAGCCAGTGCTCCCATATAGAGGATGGGAGATATGTGTAGATGCAGAGTAATTTTAGTTAGTACAGAGGCTGCTGAATTCAGGACATACTGGAGCCTATTAAATAGCTTAGAAGATACTCCAGTAAAGCATTATAGGAGTCTATTTCAGACCAAATACCGACATGTGTCAATATTTCAGCACGCTCAGCTTTTGGTTCTCAATATTAAACATTAGCAGCAAACACAGGCAATGAAACACACAGCTTTTTACATTTGGCAGATCTGAGAAATGAAGTCAATCTGTACAGTGTGTAGTCTGCATATTCAAATCATTAACGGCCTGCTTTTTGTACCCCCAGCAAAAACAACGGAAAGATGTTGCCTTTACCTCCAGCAGGTCAATCATTCGTGTCATCTGGGAGTAGATAAGGACCCTATGACCTTGGGATTTCAGCCTCGTCAGAAGCAGGTCTAGGGTGTGCAACTTCCCGCTGTCTGTGATCAGAGTCTCCTTGTCTAAAGAAAATGGCAGAAAACAGGGAAATCGTTCATCACTGATCCTAGGATCTGGATTCACCCAAAACAATATAGAGCAAAACATACAAGACACTGACAATATTTGTAAAGTTGTGTACAAAGGATCCAAGATCCTCCTAAGATATGTTTAATTACATTTCCTGATTAAACGTGGAGTACAAAACTTAACAGGAAGCAGCTTTGTAACTTGCGTTGTAGCCAGTTGTAGGTTAATTAGTCAAGAATGATGTGCACCTACAACTGCAATTGAAGGTATGATCAGTTTCAAACAAAATCTATTAATATCATTAAGCAAAATAAAGCCTGATAGAAATTTCAAACTTCCTTAAATACAAGACATTTCAGATTCCGTCTCCAAGTCACACAATGGCCAACACAATCTAACTAATAAGAGCATAGATGTAATTAGTCATACAGGAACAAGTAATAGGTTTATTCCATGCTGAAAAAAAGAAGAAAGAGAACACAACGTTTCGGCCGTGGAGCCTTCTTCAGGTGTCAGGTGTCACCTGAAGAAGGCTCCACGGCCGAAACGTTGTGTTCTCTTTCTTCTTTTTTTCAGCATGGAATAAACCTATTACTTGTTCCTTTGCAGCCTACGCATGCTGACGCAGCTACCCACCTGAACTACATTAGTCATACAGTATGTGAACTTCATGCTAATGGAAAATGAAAGAAGCCTCAATAATGGAATAAGAAGTAATAAACAGAAATTCGTAAATAAGGGCTCTGAGTGTTTGGAGCGAAACTGCAGTGACCCCGGTGGAGGTTAGTCTCATGCCCTAGGATATGAAGGCGCAGCTGGCTTGGTCCAGAGATACGCTGTAACAGCCAGCTGTGCAGGACCAATGAGGAATGTGCAGAGTTACAGCACCATGCCCTTCCACCAAATCAGCACTAATGTGTGTCAATTAGTGCATAAGAAGGAACCGCGTGGAAGGGGTGAGGCTGGGGGGCTGGGCATGCACATGCCAGACGTTGATCATCAGTTTTAGAAGCCCACAGTACTCTGGCTCTCGAATACTTGAATCTATAAAAAACACAGTAGTACAAACACAAACTTGCATGGAAAACACAGAACTAGAACTAAGCTACTGTGAAAAAAACACTTCTACAATGATCCTTTAAAATGTTTATTAAAATATTACTATACAATTTATATAATCTGTGCATTGGATTATACAGATTATATCGCACCAATTTATAATTTATAAATGTGAAAACCCGAGTTTGTTCAAGGGGATGTTTCTTGACAAATTTGGAAGGGATTTGATTTAAGGATTTAAAATTCTCAAAGGCATTCACACAGTCAGTCCAATGGATGTCTTAAGATTCAACAGATTGAAGATTGAACAACATTTAAAAAAAGTCCAGAGGACATAATTGAAACCTGTGCAGAAGTGCATTCAAACTGCAAACAGGAGGAACTTCTACACACAACAGCCTATGGTAGACGACTATAACCAGTAACCCAGCCTTTGTGTACAAGATGTTGACCTCTAGACAGGATTCTTGAAACAGAGCCGAATTACCTCCCGTTTGTAACCTTTCTTATGTTCTTGTGTGAACCTAAAACTGTTTTAGAATAAAGACATTGATGATACATGAATCTCAGCATCTTTCAATGTCACAGCATTTTAAAGCAATCAAAGCATTCCTTATGTTGCACTCTAAAGTAATTTTAATGTGAAAGATTGCAGTGAACAGTACCACATGCAGCTCTGCATGAAAGACGTGATTGAGTTATCTGGTACTGCAGCTTTCACCTGCATGCTAATGTGCACTAGCGCTGAACCCTGACCTCTGACACAATCAGGTCCTGTAGGGGGTCAAAGGCCATCCTCTCATAGTGTTAAACAGAAACTAATTACAGATCTGGGATTATTCCAGGAGGTCTGTGTTCATCAGTGTATCCCAAAGCCAGAAGCAAATCCAAGAGCAAAGTCCTGTCTACAAAAAAGCCCCTAACTGAGTACTGGATATTTACTGTATATGTAATAATCATGAAGTATTCATTAATCTAAGTTGATATGTCTACATTGCTTAACATGGTATTTTAAGATGAAGTGTCTAATAAGCTCATATTTAAAAAAAAAATACTTTGGAATTTATGTCCTTGACCTGAAAATATATTTTACTTAGAACCATTTCTTCTCATTACAGCTGTTTTCCTGTTTTCATTATACCTGTAAAAAGCAAAATGGAAGTGACAACTTTTTGCATCAAAATAGAATAATCACAGAGCTACAGTATAAATATTGTTCAGGTGAATAAACACCTGGGTCACTTTTTCTGCTGATAATAAAGATTTAACAACTATGTTCTGGACGGGTACAAAGTCCTGCAGTTAATTCATACATAAGGTTCAGTACAGACCTATTAAGCGCAGTAAGACTTAAAAGAGAAAAGTCTGCTAGAAATGAAAGAGAAGAAATACCATGCTTTGCAATCAAAGACATTTCACTGGGGATTGATGGACACAGTTATTCTGTCAAATATTATTTCAGAACACAAAAGGACACAGCACAATTCCAACAGGCACATTTCCTTCAGGCCAGGAACCGAATAAAAGGGCCATCTAAAAATAATATACACCTCAAGCCAGGTGTTGAAAAGTCTTGTTCATTTTTTATTCATCTTGAATCTTATTGGAATTAATAGACCTCACACAGAGATTCACTATATACAAATCAATGTAAAGCTATTTAAGGAAAAATCTTTAAAATAACCAGGCATGCAAATCATTAGTCATAAACCTTAAGTCTCTGCATACATGAAGTCATCAAATGCTGAACAGCCAGTTCTCCAGCACCATTAACTAGTCTGTTTACACCAAAACAACCTCTATGATGCAGGCATCACATAATCCAATATCTCCCAAACAAACCTAGCCAGAATCATTAAACAACCAGAAGTCTGAAATGACCGATGCTTGACCTAATTAAAAATCATCCAGAGAGCTGGCGTTTTCTAATTGCTAAAGCTGACAGACGCATCATTGTTGTTTTATTACATATAATTTTATTAAAATAATCTCATTTTCATGTAGGCAAACCAAAACTGGTGAAGTCTGGAGCACAATGCTTTTGCCTTTCTGGTAAACAGCCTTATTTCTGGGTGGAAAGGGTGATCTTAAGTGAAAGTGTTTTCTGTAGTGCTTTAATCCATTCCAGATTTGCTACATTTTTATATGTGTATCACTTATTTGTATTGATACTGTAGTTTCTGTTAGTAATAGCTTTACCCTGTTTTCGACAAGACTGTCATTTTTATTCCAGTAGCTTTTAGGCATTACAATCAGAACATTGACAGTGCTTGCAAACGTATCCAGACCCTTATTTGTGTTAAACTACAAAATCATGCATACACATATTTATTGAATTCCTTAATGGTCAAACTGAAGACATTTAAGTGAAATATAAATTACAGTGAATGTCAGCAAAAACTAAAGGGAAAAAACGAAATATCCTGGTGAACTCAATATTTGGTGAAAGACATTTGTTGCAAGACATTTAGGGTAAGTATGAACTTTTACACTCTGGTTTGTTGCAATGTTTGCTCATGCTTTTTAGCAGATTTTACAAGTTGCATGTTGATTGCTTACAGACAGTGGTTTTTGAGTCTTTCCACAGATTCTCAGCAGGATTCAAGTCAGACCTTTGACTTCATCACTTAAGTGTAGCTTTGCCCTTTTGCTTTGGATCACTGTCCTGCTGAGAGGTAACTTTTCTTCAATAATGTGACATATAGGCCAGTTTTGTGGAGTGACCAGGATATTGTTAATTGATGCATATTTTCTGCCATCTCAGCCACTGAACCCTGTAGTTGCCACTGTTGCTGCTGGCCTCACAGTGGCATCCCTAACCAGTTTCCTCCATGCCCAGCTGCTCAGTTTAGAGGGACAGACTAGGCAGTGTCTGGGTGGTAGGTGGCAGCTTCCAGTTTTTGAAGTTTGAATGGACTGTGACACAGGGATATTTAGAGACTCTTGGTCTCCATGGAGATCCATGCATTTCCATGTCTTTATTTCTGGTTGGCTTGAAAGCTCCTTATTTTTCATGCTGGAGTCTTCATGCTAGAAATTTACTAAGACCAAGAAACCTCGCAGAACTTTACAGTGGTTTTGCTCTGGAATCATGAGAACTAATGTTTTATGATTGGAAGTTTCAAAGCAACAATTTCAGTAGGCTTTCAACACCAGCAATTGTACAAATGACTAATCATGGACCATACTGGCATCTAGAATTAGCCTAAAATTAGTATGGGATAAAGCTGCCAACTCTAAGAAGAGATAAATAAAAATGTTATTATTTTATAGCACAATAAAATAACCTTCATCACTATATCACAGAGAAAATGGCAAGAGAGCTAAAGATCGTGTTTTATAAGGTCAAAGGGGACTCCATTTTGGATCAATTTGTCTTTAAAAGACACTTCCTGATGACTAAAGTTTTTTTTACAATCTGTGTGTCTTTTGTCATGCAGATTTGCTTCATAGTGGATTTTCATGGAAGCCCATGTTCTTAGACCCAGTGCATTTCAGGATGTTTTACTTCCTTTGAGGACTATGTTGAAATAAGGATGACAGGCATAGAGCTTTCATCACCAGCTGACATGGTTTAAATACTTCCCCACAAATGACTCTCAAGGTCATTTACCTTCATACCCGTATCCATCGGGAATTTTTCTCAACACATACAAACTAACATCTGCGATGAGTTTACAATATACTGTTTATTCTAAGGTCAACAACAAAGACTTCAAAACCATAGGGAAAAAAGTTCTTAACACATCTTTTTCTCAAAAACTTGGAGCGACTCTGGTCTCAGGGCTGTTTAACTTGTTACAGGATGCTGACACTGAAAAGGTGAAAGGGGTAACATACATATTCTTTTATAACTTTGGGCATCATCCTACTGCTTTTCCTTTGTACATATGAACTTTGCCACAAAATTTACTAAATAAAATGCCATCTGTATTTGTGCAATGCTCGGAAAATACCGATATCAGTGGTGTGAGACCTAATACAAACCTGCACTGTCGAACAATCAGAACTAACAAGCTCATAAATTCTGAGATGTACAATTTACTGTAAAAGTAATTTTAGATAATGTAGATATAAACAGTGGTATTTAATTAAAGAGATAATTAACAAGAGAGAATTAATGAATTAGAGAATCAATATTGTGATGGCTATGGAAAAAGAAATACAAAAAAAGTTTGGAAAAATGTCTGGTAGTTGTCTAACGGATCTAGAGTTTTAAGAGTATTTCTTTCTTTAATACACAATCAACAACCCAGTACAGTAGCTATTGTAGAATTACATTTCCAGTGTTGTTTGGTTTTCAAAAATTGCATGCTGGTTAAATGTTGGTTTGGGCAAAGTCATGATTCACAGAAAAATACTGTACAATGTCTTTTGAGACAGTAAAATATTTCAGCAGCAATTGTGCCCCCTACTGGTAAGATTCTATAAAAATGCAGTACTACATACAAACTCGCAGGGAAAACAGAATTGGAACTAAGCCACTTTGAAAGTCTTGCATAATCCTTTTTTGCTATGTACACGTTCATCACACTGCTGTTTCTTATGTTTGAATAATGAGGGGCCATTATTCAAACTTTACCTCTCATACACACACAAATTGCTCTCACATACACACAAGATAGATAGATAAGACTTCATTGATCCTGAAGGGAAATTGTGGGAAATCACTTTCACTAGATTTACCTCTCACATACACACAAAAAGCTCCCATATTCACTAGTTTTACCTCTATACACTCATTGCAGGCGTCATAGCCAATGACAATGAAGCTACTGCTTCTGGTGTGGCTAAGATGTTATTAATTAAACCTATGGCTTGGCTTAGTGCTTGTTGCGGTTGAGGTTGATTTCTTTCCTCCATCTTGGAGCACAGCAGAAAATGACAAAGCTTGTCGATAACTTTTCTCAGCCAATCACATTGTGCCATTTAGACGGACCGCCTACATTGGGCCATAATTCACCTCTCACATACACGTAAAATGCTCTCACACTCTCCATTTTACCTCTCACATTCATTAGTTTTACCTCTTACATACACATAAAATGCATTCACATTCACTAATTTTGCCTCTCACTTTCACATTGTGAAGGAGTGTTTTATGTGCGAGGTAAAACTAGTGAATGTGAGAGCATTTTGTGTGTATGTGAGAAGTAAAATGGAGAGTGTGAGAGCATTTTGTGTGTGTATGATAGGTAAAGTTTGAATAATGGCCTAAACGGCACCTAATAGTTTCTAACCAATTTAAAACATCTACATTCACTCAAGGGACATGTCTTCTGTCAACTTCTCTTTTTCAATACAAGGAAGATTACAAAACCTATTCTCTGAATTTACTGTGATTACTTTATGGATGCATTGGCAGTAGAAAAATACAATACAATCCTCTTAGCAAACAGCAGAAGAGCCATTTTTCCCTTCAAAGAGGATGGACATTTCAGAGAATGGATACATAATTACTGTTCATTGTCTGTTGTTTACTCTCTCATCTGCAACACAACTCTCAACTCAAACTCAACCGAGAAATTTTTGTGCCAGCAGAGGGCATTTCTACAGCTGGTATAAATCAGATAATAAACTCGCTTGTAAAGGGCATGGCAATCTGGAAGAACATATACATATCACTTTTTTTCTTAAATGATCATTTATTGTTAGATGTTCATTCCGATTAAAGCAATACTATTATCATTGAAATAGCCTTGCATATCTAGGCATTGTTTCTGGATTGAAACAACAATTTGAAAAAATGAACTTGCTTGCTCAAAGAAATATCTTTGTTGGCAGATATACAACAAAGGCTACTTACTGCAAAATATCGGTAAACAGACACTGCTCAATCATCATCTCCATGAAACTGATGTATTCCTTCTGTGCATAATATTCTGAATTGCAACATTACTTGTATAGTGTTTCTTCAGCTTTAATTTTTTTCCATTTTGGACATCTCGTTTAATTTTTTTATGGATCAAAACTCAATTCAGCACATACCACTGGAAAGCAGAGGAGAAATTCACTGAAACCTGGTTTTTCGATAAAGATGGTCCAACAAATGTTAACTGTAAACAATAATGTGCCCAACTTGTTTTGCTAATATCAAAAGACTCAGGACACTTCCTGCTATTTTACTGGAGTACATTTTTCTTTCAAAGAACAGGAAGGGAACCAAATGTTTCCCACAGTCCTGGAAAGAGCAGATCCCTATGCATTTCCAGACAATTTCTATGTCTCAATTGAGCCTGCAATAGAAGAAAATCTAAAGCCATTGTGAGAAAAGCTTTATACTTCAGTACTTAAGTCTCTTAATTACAATTTGGGAAACAAGGACCTTTTTGAAAACTTGTGTGTGTGAGTATGTCTAGACGTTAAAATGAGGTCCTGTCTACTTGTTTTCTAAAGATCCCAAGACACTATAATAGTCTTAAGTTCCTCCTTAATTTCACTGTTGAAGCAAATTCTCACTTCTCTACCTGATCTGCTGTGTCATGTGGCTGCTGACACGTGACCCACGAGGACGAAGTGAGTCCTTCCTATAATAATGCATTTTGTGATCTCCTGGATGAAAAAGTACTATATGAACACAAGGGATTGCTATTAACTACTCTTATTATTGTGCAACACAATGGTGCAGTGGTTAGCATTGCTGTCTTGCAGAGCTGGGGCCCTGGTTTAAATTCCAGACCTGGGGTGCTATCTGTGTGGACTTGGCATGTTCTCCCTGTGTTTAGGAGGTTTTTTTCTCCAGGGGCTCTGTGTATCTCCTACAGCCCAAAGATAAACCCGTAGGTTTTGGCGTCTGGTAAAATTGCCTCTGGTGTGAGTGTGTAAGTGTCTGTGCGCCTGCACCGCAATGGACTGGTGTCATGTCCAGTATGTTAGAAAATGGAAACTGAATCATCATCATAATATAATAATAAAATAACAATAACAATAATAATTTATTGTGTACTATTATGTGATGTGTAAACTGAACCCTGGAAGCAGCTCTAGCTGCAGTTTTTTAACTTTAATACTAGTATGTGTAAAAGAAACAGGTGTAACTGGTAGAAATCAATATTCATATGGACATTTCACAACGCATTATACCACAGTTTGTGTGATTTTCACTTATTCCTGTCCAACACACGGACTCAGGCTGACCATGGTAAAAGCCACTGTCATACACCACTCTAACGTAATTCTAAAACAATTGCTCATAGCATGGCTAGAATTTCCTTGTTTTGTCCTCCTTCACTTCACAAACTTCCTACACAATTACGGTTGTACTTGTTCCGTTCTCAGAGCAAGTACCAGAGGATTCATCTACACGACATTACAGCATTTCCTATATATTATAGGCACCCACCAAAGTGACTATCTGGAGACTGCTTTCTGAAACAAATCATTACAAAGATCTAAAGCATTACCTTATGGAATTAAGACCTTTATATGGTTTAACACGAAGGGAAAGCCTTATGGGGAATATGAATATAAGAAGCCCTTTCAGTCTCAGATTCTTCACCAATTGCTCATTACAAGCACACCCTCAATTATTAAACACAGTGCATGTGAATCAGAGCCGAATAAATGTAATTTAATTGTTTTCTGTTGAAAGATTCTTTAGCACAGAGACGTATAGCTTTTTCGGACTGTGCTTCTAAAAACGGATGGGAGCAATGAAACCAGGTCTGATACACCTCTCGCAGTCACTTTGGAGGAAAGTGCTGACAGCGGTGCTGTCTGGAGTCGCAGTGCTGTGGGATAGTTCCAGGCTGGATTCAGCCATGCCCCTGTCCTAGCCTTTGGTGTGACCTTACTGGATTTTTTCACAGTCATTTTTTTTTTGCCCAGTCTGGGAAAGATGAAGTGATCTGGCACAGAGTAGCTGTTTTTTCCTCTCGGAGATGTGTGCACTTATCTTGATCATTTCACAAAGGCCAAACTGTTTACATTTTAGGCTACTGTTAAGGCTGCAGCATTATTAAACAAACTGCAGTTCCTTCAGTGGGACATTCTTTTTGAAGAATTAAGTGGCAGGTAATGCAATTTCCCCAAAGAACAGAGATAACCAGCACTGCAGTGAATACGTTTGTCTATGGTTTATACTGTGTATATACCATGGTTTATGGTAAAAAAAACACATAATATTGGAGTCTAGGGATATACATCCAAATTCTAGGCATTGATGTTCCTAAATTCTGTAACAATTCAGAAACACTTCCAAGTTGAAACATAGAATTGTTCTACATTTTCTTGTCATATGGCAAGAAATAATGCAATATTAAATTCGCAAAGAAAATATTTGAAAGCTTGCTGTAACATACTCCTTCATTTTAATAGCTATTTACCTGCATTTGCTAACCTAAGCACTGCTGACTACCACTATACATTTTAGAGCAAAATAAAAACTGCAGCTGCATTTTTGCCAAACTAATTCACTTCAGTTACTTATCAATTTCACTTGTTATTACATCTGTCAAAGGAAGCCTCATCCTTTGCACACAGAACAAGTTTCCACATGTTCTCAGGCATCATATCAGGCCTTTGACGAATCAAAGGCGTCTGCCTGAAATAAAGACGTGCGATGGGTTTATCAGCTTCCTTTAGCAGATGAAGCCAGTTTGTAAAAAAAAGTTCACCAGAAAGAGAGACAGCCATAAAATCGGTACATTTTGAATTGTGTGTTTGCACCATATCCACCATTTCTGGATATGTGTGTTTCAGGAATTAAATAATAAATTAGACTCAATATATACAGTAAATATGGAAAAATAAAGCCGAAAATGTGTGTGTAAAATATCTGAAATAGATGTCATTAAGAAAAAATGTAAAGACGACTGTACAATTTTATTTTGTATATGTCTTCACACGCCAAAGCATCTCAGACTGTGGTACAAATTCAAAATCAATATAATCCTGGAAAGCAAGATGGACTCCACTTCCAATGGCTTTCACTAAAGCCCAGCAAATGAGTTCTTTAGTTTCAGCATTGCTAATGTGAGTGGAAGGGAGTTTCTCTAGTGAGAAGAACATGTAAAAATTCTTATTCCTTTAAATAAGCAGACATATTATTAATTAAGGTTTTTAAATGAAGGGTATAATGGCTCTGAAAAAATAATTTTAAAACATTATTGTGGGAACAAAATTATCAAGCATTATTGTGGCTGGAATGGAGTCTAAAACATTTTGCCCTCTTTCTTAGCCTTTGATAATTTCTCCTGGTAGTTTTGATAGTAGTTACAAAAATCGCATTCGCATTTCCTCAGCGTTGGTAACATCTTGGTGAATACTGGCCTTAATGCATTAAAAAGACTGATACTGTGTGTCATTCAGTAAAACAGCTATACGTATCTTTGCACAACACGGTAACGGCCATCTAAAGAAATAATAAAGAAACTTCACCATGCTTACCAGGTATCCTGATGAAGGACCAGCCGTGTCTAGGGTGCAGGGCTACCACACCCCCCGGCCTACTAGGGAAAAATGCCTGCAGTCGACCCGTCCAGCTGGCCGCCAGCTCAGGGGATCCGTACAGGAAGCACTGCTTGGCCGTGGTACTTCCTCCTTCCCTGGTCACCCTCCACTCATATTCCGCACTGCGATCATTGCAGTATCGTTCCATGGGCACTGCGGTCACCTGGGCAACAGAACAGCGACATGGGATGTGAAGGGCTACAGAAAACCGCCCGCCTTCATGTGAAACAAGAGGAGTTTTAAACCAGTCACGAAAACCAGAGGGAAAGACCAGAGGGTTTTTCAGCTTTCACCCACATTTTTTCACGTTAAAGGCAAAGGAGTGCTTCCGGAAAATTATGATTAACAGGTAAAGTGAACAAACTACTATTGGCAGTTAAAAACAGTTCGCCTCAAGAAAGCCAACGTTCACTTTAAAATATAAAACTAAAAAATCTGAAACTAAATCTCCCGCGGCAGTCATACTGAAAAAACCTGCCTTTTCCTAGCAATCTGTAAAAGGTCCTGCCAGTGTTTTTCCCTTTTTTCCTTACGACAATCAATTTGTCTTACAGTCATTGATCATTTCTGGTCTGTAAGTCACAGAAGTGAAGCCAAACAAAAAGAAAACACTGTTATCTTGTAGAACACACACAATCTGTGATGATGATAAACTGCGAATGAGACCGAACAGATGAATGAGCATAGAGCCTTGGCTCCAGATTGGGTATCTGAGGGGTTACACTGGATTACGTGAATAAAGAGCCTTTGAGATTTCAACAAAACATTTCCCTGCTTGTCAAAAACAGTCAAAACAGGGGCTGTACCCTCAAAGGAAAATTCTCACTAAAAAGATGGGTCGATTTAATTTTCCTACAGCTTGACTGCCATTCACCTGGAAAAGCTGTGTTTGCAACTCCTAAGCCACAGTCCTCACAAGTCAGGGAACCTTTTAAAGGGGAAACTTCCTAGAATTGAGATCACTTGACAGGGAGTAGCAAAAGGTCAAGGAGACACCTCCTCATGCAGATAGCTCCTAAACAATTGTCTGTTCCTTACAATAATGGGAACTCTGTTACCATGATCTTTCATGATCTGATAGATAATAAGGAGGCTGTCACCATGCTGCAAAGCGGAAATCTCATAAACGGGATCACTCAGTTGAAGGGAACAGAAATTTAAGAGAGAACTGTCTGTCAAAAGGCACATATAATTCATTCACACAACCTGAATCTTTTAAGCTGCAGGTTGCACTTTAAAGCCTCTTGTGCAAATGTTATGTAAAGAAGTTACTTTGTGACTGCAGTTTCCCGATTGACAGTGTTCGTACATAAAACTGCATTTACGTTTTTAACTTTTATCATATACTGTAGCTCACAGCAGTTATTTAAATGAAAGCAGAGTAAAAAAAAAATCAAAATGACATTGCACATGGTTCAGCCCCTATATAAATGAAACTTTTTTATATTGTGTTATTGTATTTAGCCTTATTTATGCTCACCAGCTGTTGGCAAGGTACACCAAATCAGTACATATATTATCTTTAATTGAACATTTAAAAACATTTCAAACTGTGGTTATGTGTCCACCTCTGCATTGAATTCCATCTCATTCCACAAGTACAGAAAAGGCCAACATGCTGAAATGCGTGTGGTGAAACTAAGTGAATGTTGTGTTCAATTGTTGCCTTCTAAATTCTAAGTAATTTACAGGCTAACTTGAAATGCCTGTTCTTACAGGTATCCTTGTAGGTTAGAACCACATGGACTCAGATCAAGTCTCATGGACAGCCAGGCTAGGTCTCCTCCAGGAATAGCAGGCGACCGTCGGGTCAAAAGTGTGCTGCAGAAAGTTGTCAGCACATCATGAACTTCGACCTCTTTGCAAAACGACAACATGATTTCCATTATAATAGTGATTTTATAACCAGGAACACTTTTTTCTTATTCAGACAGTATGACTCCATTCTGAATAACAGCTGTTGTTGTAGGGTTCTGGGACACCACTGTTAACTTCATGAAAACGTGGGTGCTTCTGGCAGTGCGGTAGCTCTGTGGGTAAGGATCTGTGCCTGTGGCTGGACGGTTGCTGGTTCAAATCCCGCAGCCGGCAGAGGAATCCTACTCCGTTGAGCAAGGCCCTTAACTCCAACTGCTCCAGGGGCGACGTATAAATGGCTGACCCTGCGCTTTAACCCCAAGCTTCTCTGCCTGTCTGTTTGTCTGAGTGTCTCATGGAGAGCAAGTTGGGGTATGCGAAAAGACAAATTCCTAATTCAAGAAATTGTCTATGGCCAATAAAGTGATCTTATCTTATCTTCCTACTTCATGCGCAACTATCTTTCAAAGGATTTTGATGAGAAGCAAAAAAATCACCCTGTGTTTTAGTAACAGATTAAATGTTTTTGTAAGGTGTACAAAGCTTCGGTTTTTGGCTCTTGTACAAAGACTTGAAATGAAGCATCTCATCCTCCGCACTCCCACTCCCACCCAGCCTGTAACAACTCCAGCTGCTTTTTATCCAAAAGGCTGTCAGACACAAAGCCGCATTTTATCTCTTGCCTGCTGTTCCAGTTCAATTGCACTTGTTTTGGATGGACAGAGCAAGCACAATTTGTCACTGTCACACTTTAGTTGACATTTCCTGCCATTATAGTGAGAAGTTCAGTAGAAATTCACTTTCCTACAAAGTGTCTGCCAAAAGAAATAACCCCTCTTCATGGCCTACACGATCCTGTTGAATTACAGCTGGCGATTTCCTGCAATAATTAATAAAATGAGACATTGCTTCAATGAAGAAATAAATTATACATCTGAAATTGTTTTGACTCCTTTGTTCACTGTGAAAAGAGCAAAGTTTTCGATTCTGGGGCAATCCGAGAATTTTAACAGATTTCCTGTCATTCTATCAATTTCATTACCCTTCCAAATCTATGCTTGGTTGTAGTTACAGTTTGCCAGCTTCATATGAAACGTGTTCCAAAAGTTTCTGTGAAACTTTTTCAGTTCTTTCCTTCCACCTTCTCTCTCTGTGTCAATGGTGCTGTTCTCAACAGCTCTATTCCAGCATGCTCAGAAAAAAAGAAACCTACATTCTTTTCTGGAGGACAACAAGAACTACGAAGCCCAACACGAATTGATCACAAAAATAAATTACTTTCTCCATCTGCGTTGATGTAATCACCACTGCTCATTGCCCATCACATTTTGCCAGCTGTAAATCAGCTGTTTTGTCTCTGGCACAAGCCGGTAACAGTCAAACCCATTCATTTATAACAAAATCCTTATCCTACAAACTTTTCAGTTACTGACAGAATAATTTGAATCAGAAAACCAGGAGAAAGACCTTGCCAAAAAAAAATAAGCGGCTGCAAAAAGGAGAAGAATTATGGGGTCTGTTTTGAACTCTGAAAGCCTCACAGCAGGACTGCCTCCGGCACCTTCTTTTAAATATTATTCTCCGGTCAACAGCTGCAACCAGACACCTGCACATATTTAGAAGATACGGATATAATTGTTCTACAGCATCTAAATCCACCTAAGTCATACGTACAGCCTCATTTTGTGGTTATTAGGGGAAATTAACCTGAACTCCCTGCTTTGGTCAACACATGTTAGGTACTCCAAGAGATTCCTAAACTAGGTTTTCATCAATATCCTGTCTTTAAGCCAGGTGGCTGATAGCAGCCTAGAGTTAATACAGTGCCTAACTGAAAATTATTCCCTATCTTCTTTTTATAGTCTAATAAATGAAATACGGTTAAACTGCAAATACGGCAAACACGGTGTAACTACACGTACCTATTGCCTGCTGTGGAATAAGCAATCTTATTTCTGAAAGTACATACAATGTTCATGCAAATTACCATAATGTGTCAACGGGAGCAGCCCATCAAAGATGTGCTCTATTACAGCCCTGCAGTATAAATGATTATCAACAGACCTATCTTTTTTTTTTGCATGTGGCATCATCCACCACCCAGGTGAGGGGACAGTGTGTACAATAAGGGACCCTGCCATATGTTCATCACAAGGCCCTACAATAAAACATGTCCTAAAGAAGAATTACCGTCCCAGAAAGTAAACACTCATATAAATATTGGTCAGACAAAGCAAACAAAGAAAGTGCGTTACTGATGGCAAAATCCACACAGGAGAAATCTCTGATGACAGCACTCACTTTATAGCATACACTCTTATGAGTCAGAATTGCACCATTCCGATAAGGACAGTCTGCGTGTCTAAGAAGAGCTCAAAACATCGCTTTCACGAATTAACAACGGCAAATACGACTGAGAAAAACAACGTTTGCTTAAAATTCTTAGTTATAAAATCTCTCCCCTATGACATCAACAAACAAAAACCTGTCTCGGTATACATTGTAATAACAGAGTGCAAGAGCTGCAGTTGTTCTTACCCGTGAGACATAGGTGAAAACGAACTTGGGAAGCTCTGTGGCCTGGCAGGGCCTCACGACGGAGGTAGCTGATTTCCTGCGGTGTATCACCACGTCACTGTGGCTCACTACAGTGGGGCTATGGCTGGTGAAGACAAGTTCCTGCAACACAATATACAGCACAGCGAAATCAGAGTGGGCAGTCACTGCATGAGCTCCAGAAAAGCTGAAATTAAACACATTGAGTTTTTATGGAATTCTCTGCTGATTGGATCCGTGGAGCTGTTGCAGACCTCTCACCAATGGGACACCAAGTGATTCTCTTCTCCTTTCTGGCTTTCTTCTCTTTTTTTCCACTTTGGATATACTATGTTAATGGGACTCTGTAGTTCTAATAATGTATGTGTACAAATATGCTGTAGTATGATTCATATGTGTTGAAACTGCAAGGGTGGTTTTACAGTTCTGGGTCACAAGTGACCAACGAAACATCAAAGATGTCTGTTTCCACACAGCCATCTGGTTCCACCTAGTGGCAAATGGGACAAAAACAACCTTACTCAGCATCTAAACTTACGAGAAGTTATGGTCAAATACCAAACTCATCTATTCTAGTAGATTTGTTTTAAAATCAACTATTCTTAGAAACATTACCCATTCAAACACATAATGTCTGTACCAAAATGTATTAATGCAATAGACAGGAAACTCTGGGAATGAATCCAAAGTAGACACTGTATTCTCTGTAATTGCTCTTTTATGCAAAAAAACATTCCAGAGTTATACATTCCTAGTCCAACAGGTTAACAGCTTTATATAAAATCCGTGCTTGTGCTGAAGGAATAAGGTACTTCACTCATATAATAGATAAGAAAACAGATTGAATATTGTGGCTAAAAGAAATGCTGTATACAAATTCTAGAGGACAAAAAACCTTAGCTCTTTGTGATGAGCAGGTGCTGCCTGTAATATCATCACACATCATTTGCAGGGAAAAGATACTGAGCGTGATGAATGGGGCTGTCAAAACTGCAGCACATGCTGTGTTGTCAGCTGTTTTGCAAGTGAGACTGGAAACAGTCTGAGGAGCCAAGACTTTTCTGTCTTCCCAAACTGAGAACAGAGATGTGGAAACTGCACAGATCTCAGGGGGGACTACTCTTCAACACATGGAGGCTGCTGAGTCAGGCAGGGCAGCAGCACAGCCTGCCAGAGTAGCCAGTTTCTGGCAGAGCTGCAGCTCATCAAACATCCTTTTTACTATTTCCATTAACATTCTCCAAGAAGGAAAATAAGGGACCTACATTTCTAGACAGAAATAAAAAGGAAATAAGGAAGCTGATCTCTGCCAGAAACAATATAGTCCCTGCACGCGAGTCCAAATGTGTGTCCAGTGTTCCATCAGTTGGAGCCTAAGCTCAATACTCAGTGTGGAAAAGACAGATAAAGGCAAAGTTAAGATTTTACATAGAACATGAATAAATACATACGTATACATTCCTGGCAACTGCTTGTTCACCTATGGTAATGATTTAATGACTGACCAAACAAAAGCAAAATACTGACTGTGCTTATGTGCACACCGCTTTCAATACAAAAAAGAAAAAAGCTAATATTTTAACAATCTCAGAGCCCTACCTTGTTTTAGAATGCTCTGGAATAATGAATGCAATCTTTAAACTTTTTCATTCAACGGTGATTTATTCGGTACAGAATTCTAGTCATGAGGCACCTCTGAAAGTGCTGCCAGATTTCAGTGTTTGAATAGTCAGGTTACCGCTGCCCTCTCCAGAACATGCTTGTGTAACGCTGCCTGAGTTAAGGAGCTGCTGCATAGGAAAACTGAGGTGTGAGGTGTGTTTGAACAGTATCAAAAGCGTGACAGAACACGCCTCGCTGAAGCTAGGTGACGCTCTTCCTGAGGAATTAAGAGATTAATCAAACAGATTAGAGTCTTACCCTTTTGTTTGGCAATTAAATACCCCTGGTAAATCTCCCAAATTACCTTTCCAGATAAACCCCAAACCCCTTTAAATAGAGGTCATACTGATATTTTACATAATCGTTTGCAATCTTGTGGATTTTATGGATGTTGTTATTCTATAAGAACATTAATTACATGAATGAATCTCTTACACTAATAACCATAATGTCTTGCCACATACTGCACAGTAACTAAGAGCTGAATTAAATTCTTATACTAATACAACCCCCCGCTTGACAAAAAGCCATACCTACATCCTTGCATGTGAATTTGTACCTTATTTAATAGTAGTTCTATGGAAAAAATGAATGAAACAACAGGGAACTTAGAATGTTTCAAGTCATCACACTCCCTGGAACACAATATATTTTGAATATGAGTGCGTTTCTCTGAGGTGATGTGTATGTAAAACGAAAGTTTGATCAGCACGTGGAATTTGAATATATTGACGTTATTAATGGTTCTTTTTAAAAAGCTGAATTCGATTTATAATGTCATTTACACGTTCTCAAGACCTCTTTCTTAAGCTCAGCAGTAAAGCTCTGCAGTTTGAACTGTGTGGGACGATACAAATTTCAACACAAACACCAATAGACTGTGTTGGTGAGTGTAGATAAACTAGTCACTCTCTAAACTGTTACAGGAGAAAATGCCATTAGAACAATTTCCCTAGTTTCCATGTTCTAATTTTCACTGAATTAATGCAATTTGCAGCATGCTTTATCTTATGAGTTTCTTGAACCCGACATACATTCCTAACCAGCAGACCACAACAGAATCATAAAAGGCTGTGCTAACCGTTCTAAAGAAAAAAGCCACAGGAAAAACAGGTGGGCGCTAGGAGGCAATACTGGATAAGAATGGAGTAGAAAGCAAGTTTAATATTTTTTACCAATTTGTGTTTACCAGTGTGTGTGAGTTACAAAAATGTGCTGTTAGCCAAACTTCAGTCTACCTGCCAAACAATAAATTCAAAACATGGCACTTGATGACTTTCTCTTTGTCAGCGGCTTGCCATAATTAAAGGGGAACTGCAACGCTATTTTTATATTTCACGGTTAGAAAGAATCAGCACTGATGAATGCATTTCAAACCACTATAAAAGTAAAATGTACACAGTAAATTATAAAAACCACTAAATTACATCACAAAAAATAAATGACCCAGGTATGCTGAATGCCATATTCAGTGATTCAGAATAAGGCAAAAAAAACACTCCGGTGATGTCAACCGGCCCTAAGACACTGTAAATAAGGAGTCTTGTGAACACGCTTCTTTTAATCCAATAGAAATACTGCTCTCGATTTCGAGACGGTTTTGCAAACAAATACTACTTGCTTGCCAACTCTGCATGCTGATCACACTGGAACATTTCTGTAGTGAAATATCTGCTGCACAACCTGTACTTATTCGCTCGTACATCACATTGCATTAGTTCTTACAGTGACTAGTGAGCAGGAAGGGCCGCATCTCATGGAAACTCTTGCTCTCGCCCGTGGCGAAACCAGCAGTTTGCGACAACATGGCAACTTACATTACTTTTACAAAGATCATGATTTTGCGCTTAATTCGGAATTTGTAATTTTTATAAATTCATTGACCTTGTTACCAAGATTTAATAACCAGTCTCAGAAAATGGAACTGCAGGTCCCCCTTTAAGACAGTGGATAGCCTTCATCATGCATTGGTTTTGTAATCTGCGTCTGGTGGGTTGTCTGAGGTTTTGATTTAATCCAGGCCTTTATCTCTGGAGGTGGTGTGTGAGGGCCATTGGGTGCTCTCTGATGTTCTTGCTGCGAGTGGGAAAGGGAGATTAAAGAACCCCTGTGCCGGTGCTCACCTGTAGCACAGGACTGTTCTGCGCACTGGGGAACGAAGTGGGATGGTTAAGCCACAGCACAAGATCCCTGTTGGACAGGAACTTGGATTTGGCCTTGGGCTCTTCCTCTTCCACAGACCACAAGCGTTGCAGATATAGCCGGTAAGAAGACTTCAGAGACAAAAAAAGAGCTAACCATCTGGAACAGACAAAAGGATGTCAGACTGTGGCACATAAAAAATACAACCCGCACACAAACAAAGCAAAGTCACTGGGGTTATCTTGGACTCACCGGACTACAGTTCCTTGAAGCATCATGTTAGACATTTCAGCTGGAGACATGTCTATAAAACGCAGGAAGGAAAAACAGCTGCTCTCATCATTACCTGGTGATGGAAATGCAGATCCTCTTTTACAGTCAAGTATGGTAATAATTCAAGGGGATTTGTTTATGGAACTTTCCATAACACATTTCTCAACATTGGAAATACCATCAAATCTAAGCCCAAAGACATTAGAACTGATTAAATGGCCTTGTTTTCCCTGGTGCCAACCATGTGTTTTGAAAATATGTAAATAAAGTAAGAAAATTCACATTTACAGGCTGTGCGCAAAGAATTGGAATCACTGTTTTATCAATATTTGAGTATTTTCAAAGTTTTTGTTATTAACAAAAGCCTTAAAAAAACCTAGGCATGGTCATAATATACATATTTAAATTACTATTGACATTTTAAGACCAGGCAAGTGCGCTATATCAGTTAGCAACCTACCTTTTCGGTGAAATAAGGACTGATGAATGTGCTGTGGAGAAAATGGTGACAACAGGACCTGTAGCAGCCTGCAAACCAAACAGAAGCATAAGCACAGGGAAACAAAATACTTTCCTCTGTTCCTGTGTCAACAGAGCTCTTCTCTATCAGTGAGAATGAGTTAGAAAGGTGGACTTGTCTTGGGATAACAATATCTTTGGTCTCAAAAATAATCTCATTCTCCTTTTATTTACACCTAAAATGGCACTGAGATGTGGTAAAAGCACATTCCTTCTGGTTTCTACAAAACACTCAGACAAACAGGAAAACAGCCTGAGTGCTACTCACTACCACACTTTAAACACACTCTCTGATGCTCTTTCATTTGATACAAATGTTGGAGGTAGCCATGCAGAAAGCAATCACATCAAACATAAAGGGTTAGCAATTACACTTTTAGACGAAGATAAGTGGCCGCGGCTTGATTAAAATACCGGACATCAGAACATGAAAAAATAAGGACCTAACCTAATTCAAAACAAAAGCCAATCTGACAAAAATAAATAACCTTCCAGAGATTATTAATGTTCTCTAGAGACGGGCTCGTCTCTTCATATACAATTCTGACTCAGCAGGTGTCCCTTTCTGAATAGAAGCAGGATTAAATGGCTTTCTCTTAGCCATGTGGAACACAGCCAGATTTTAATGTAGCAGAAAGCTGCTATCAGATTGAGTGAGCACAACTCTAACCTGACCTTAAAATTATACTGACACTTCCTCAGTTACTTTCCACTGCAGGGAACCAGAACACAAGAGGCCTTCTGAAGAATGTGAAGGAGTAACTTAAGAGGTATCATACAGTATACAGTCTGATGTTTATTTTGCAGATTACTTCCAAACAAATACTTCGTACTTTTTTATCAACATTGTCATCCCCCTTAGACAGACTATTTTATAAGAATGATACTTGTCAAAATATAAAATTGCCTTTCGAGATAAACTAATAACAATGATTTTTAATAATAAAGATTTTTACTGGAATGTTTCTGGTAAAAATTGTCTTGGAAATACCTACTGAAAACAAATTAATTTAACTGTCTCAGGTCCTGACACTTGTTCATTACGTAACCTTAAAATATGTTTCATAACCACCTGAACTTTTTGTCAATGTGCATTAACTAATTTACTTACTCTTATAAAATTCAATTATGTAGAAAAATAAATTTAACTTAAAAACTATAATTATTCAAGTGCTCCATTCAATACAGCCATTTAAAGCAGCAACCAGAAAATGTATTTGAAACAGAACATTAGTTTTAGGCTGCTGCACAAGAAAGACTCTATTGCAGTTAGACCTTAACTTTTGAAATGGATGGAAACTACACTCATTAATCTCTGAATATGCAAACTTACACTAGCAGCAGAGAAGGATAATGGAACACATTCTCCTTTATGTCTGTTTTAAGATATTTAAGTGGTCTACTGCAGCATTAAAAAGCAGGCTGCTGTTTAAAAAATGTTGAATGCTTAATTAAAACATTACCTGATTACTAAAACGCAAAGGATCTTTTAAACTGTCAGTATTTTACCCAAATAAAGCAAATTCAGAATAACCGAAAACATTCCTTTGTATGATACAGGTGAATCAAACAATCTGAATACAAAATAACTTGTCACAATATCAGGTTAAATATATACTACAAAACACTGCATGAATACTACAAAAGCAATTGACACCTATTTTCCATCAGTGAAAAAGGACTGATGAGCTAAATGTTATTTCTGGAAGTAAAAGAATTAGAAACATACATCTTAGGATGTTAACGAAATAAACTGCATTAAGTAACGTCAATTAATAAATTTAGCACAAAACTCTGAGGGCTTTATTTTCAATGGGACAGAGGGTGAAGCCTGCTGCCAAGGGGACTCTGAGATTTCTGACTGGTTCCATGTAGGACCTGTTGTATATAACAGGAATGACCCATGCAGGACCTGACTTTAAACCATCCCAAATTACCCACCTGGTCCGACACTGATTGAACGTTGAGATCAGGCCTTGCCGAAAAAGGAACTTAGACATGACATAGGGTTTCAAGAACATGTGAAAAGGGGATCTGGTCTCTTGCCGTTCAAAAAGATCAGGATGGTTACACACCTAAAGCCAAATAAAATAATACAAATTATAAAAACAAAAAAAAAGTCATCCGTCATATTTTCAAGAACAGACTGAAGTTAACCTGGACTACCACAGGAATCTCAAGAACAATACCGCTTCCTTCAAGCATCCTTAAGAAATGATCTATGCAAGTACATGTCAACTCTCTGAAAAACTGAGGTTGAAGTGGCACTGCTGGTTCTTGCTTTTAGTTGTATGTGCCTTGGAAAATGAATATTAATTTTAAGAAATATTAAACACAAATTCTTTCATCTTTCATTTATGAATGCTATTATAATATTTAGGATTGATTAAGCCTAGCAGATAAAAAAAACAGGCAGTTTGTATACAGGGTGCATTTTTCACCTTCCTGAACTGCATGACGAGGTTCATTAAGCTGCTGGTAGTGTTCTGTGCTTGCTGTGCTGTTCCCATTGAAGACTGGAGAAGATCCTCTATTGAGATCTTATTCTTCAGGGCCTGGTACAGGAGCTTCTGGCGGCTTGTCAGTTGACAGTACATCAGAATTTCAATCTATGAAGAGACAACAAATGTGGCCAATTGTCTACATATGAAGAGCTGCTCCGACATATCATGATTTATAAAACATGCTGATGTTTAGAAACCACCTGGGAAAACAAATTTCACCTTGATAAACACTCAAAGCAGCTGCAAGCAGAGGAAATGGGAGATTTAGGCCTGAAACGCTCCAACATGCCCCAAACAGCAGAGTAGCAAGTTTACTTTCACTTAGTACCTTATCAGAGAGTTCATTCTCCACATCCTTCTTGATGCGCCGTAACATAAATGGCTTCAGTATCATGTGTAATCGAGATAGCTGGTCTGGAAGAGCAAAACATAAGTAGCAAAAATCAAACTGAGTACTGTACTTTTTTCTTCACCCAAAAGATATTTTTAAAAATGAGCCAGATGTGAAACAGATCTCAAGTATAGAAAAACTTAACCATTCATGATCCTAATCTATAAAAACATTCTCACATTCAATTAAATAATTGTCTCCTGAATTTCCAATTAGATTCCCCGCTTGCACAAGTGAGGCAAGATGTGACTAGTGAGTTAAGATGTCACTAGTGTGTCATTTTAACTTCACCATCACCCCACAATCCTTTTCAAACACAAGTTAAAACACATGGAATCCTTTTTTATGTGGAAAGCTTTTTTTCAGCCCTAAAGCAACCTTCTAGTCCTGTTCTTGCACAGTGTATAATGCTGCCTTTTGGCACTGAATTATTAGTTTGGATATTCTGAAATACTCACTCTCATCAATGGCTGACTTGTTTTCCGCGTGACTTTCGATGTCCTTGGAGAACCATTCATTGAACTCTTCGTGGGAATCAAAGAGAGTCGGCATAATGAAATGCAGCAAGGCCCACAGCTAAAGAAGAAGCATCGGAATTAAATGGAGGCACAAAGCTAAAGCTTTTTCTTGCACATATTACTTGTTAAATTGCCACACATGCGTGGTTTGAGAAATACTCAAGGATTTTGCTCACTGATTCATCTTCACTATTTACATTTGAGAACTGTTTCTTAGTGTTAAAACAGTAAAGAATGTAGATTGCGGCACGCAACAGTGCAACCTTTGATTGAATTATCAGGAAAATGACATGTTTTTAACACGGCGATGATACACAGCACTAAGAAAGACCTGATTCAGCCAGAAAGCAGACGATTCCATCACTCACCTCAGCCATTGTATTCTGAATGGGTGTTCCTGTGAGAAGCAGCCTGTTTCGACACTGGAACTGCAGCAATATCTTCCATCGGACACTGCCAAATAAATATCACTGTGAAGGTGACTGAACTATTTCACAAACTATAAACCTGGGTAATTCACAAAGAGCAACTTCACTGCTGGAACCTAAACTAGTGCTATGCAAAATTTCCAAAGATAAAGTGTATTATCCATCTGTTGACACGCTTTTTAAAAGAAATGTAAAGAAATCAATTCAGAAATCATGAGGCTAAATTTGTAATCCTCAACTGACACTTGTGTAATAATAAATTCTGCAGTACTGACTGGCTTTGGCAAGAATTCCGCCAGCAGCCCAAACGATTATTTGTTACTTTTCACTTTCCAGAACAAACACAGTCAGCTGCCCTTCAACGTCTTCAAGCTGAACAAAGCAAAACCTTTCAGAAATCAGTGAAGACTCTTTTACTTTTACATTTATTTCCAAAGGAGAGAAATGTATTGCTGCCAATAAAAAGTCGATCTTTTGAGTCTTTCGTTTGACAGATTGCAGCAATCTAACCTAGGGCCCTGTGCAAGAGAATATGAAATAACAGCACAGACTTCATCCTTCAAATTCTCTCATACTGTACCACTCAATTTTCAGAGCTAGCTCTCGTCCTCAGCTTACCTGGTGCTGCTTTTCAGTGCCTGGGCCTCATCCAACACCATGTACTGCCACTTAACTCTCTGGAAATACTTCACATCCTGCACCACAAGCTGATAACTAGTAATCACCACATGGAAAGGTGCATCTTGGGTATACAATGTTTTCTACAGACAGAAAAAAACAGCAATAAGAACAGTTTCTCTCAAAATGTGGAGTCTTCTCCTAAGGATTCTGCATGGAGTTTTACACTGAAATGGAAGCACACAGCTTCAGTCTTTAAAGGACTAAGTATTCTGTGTTGGGCAAGTTCTGTGATTAACCGCATACTAGTAACAAACTGTGTATATTTATATATCCTAATGAGGACATATAAATCCTGCTCCTACAATATAAATCTCTACTCCTCACTGAGCCTATAGTTACTGTGCTTCACAACGTATTCACCACAAGTAAACAAAGTAAACACCACAAAGAAATCACAAGAGCAAGTCTAACAATGTCTCTGGGTCACTCCAGAAAAAATTGACCAGAACAAGTGCCTCTTTGATATTTGAGTATACCAAGATAAAAAAATGCTGATCATTATTTTTTTTATATTTCCCTTGTGACCATGGACTAGGCAAAGGTCTTAAGATTATAATTATAGAAAAAGCTATATATTAAAACTTTAGCCCTAACCTTTTACCTTGTAGGGATTGAAGATCCTAAAATGCTGGTAATTTTTAAAAGCATTAGAAACCAATCTTTCAAAATTTGTGAAACACATTTAATTTCAAGTTGTGTTACTGGTCACTTAACACTAAGCAAAAGTGTTTTTGTTATTTTGTCACCACATTAAATCATGTAAGAGGGCTCTAATAAATCACCCTTTTGACCAAGACTCTTTGACCAAGTTCTACAACATTCAAGCAAAAAATGCTTGAACCTATTGTATTGTGCCTCTGCTACAGTATAGCGCTTGTATAATCTCAGAGCATTGGGCAAGAAAATGTCCCTTTCCTAGTTGAGCTGTCGTGGCAAGGGTCTTGCCAAATTCCTGGAAAAGGCTGGTTGCGTTTATAACAGCACAATAAATTAACAAAAAATGTTTGCTCTCAGTCCGCGTCAACATCGTACCTGACTCCAAAACTTCCGGATTACCTTCCTGTCATGAGGATTGCCCCAGTAAGGCAACACCTGAAGAAGAAAAAAGGGTATAGAAACATACATCTCAAGAATTCCATTCAAGATACATGTTTGCATTTTATGGATTTACAAATATCAGCTCTGCTGTCATAAAAAGAGACCTTCAAACCCCTAGAAATAGTGTGCCCCTAAAGCAGACTCTTACAGTCAGAAATAGGTGCTGCCTACACTAGAGACAGGGGGGTGTTTGTGAGTACAATCCCCTGGGTGTTCTGGAAAGCAGCCAGGTCAACAGCTCATTGAGTCCTTTAAAGGCGAACTAACAGGAATCTGGAAGGAAACTGCCCTCTATTTGATTCGTTCACACTGCACAGCGGAAACTCGTCTACAATGTCTGAGACCAGAATGCCGTTTTTTCCTTATTGGTTTGTTCATAGTTGAGCAGCAATTACACAAAGCGTATCTTTAATGCCACTGAAACATTTATTTTGTTTCCTTTCTCTTCTGGATGTTATTACCAGCTGACATGATTCTGATAATCTTTTAACACCTCGTTAGCAGATCACTGCTGTATTAATGCTCACGTATGATCACGTCTCACGGAGAGTGTCGTGCTCCGTATCACGCCTGCATTTTTATACAGCCCTCATGTTCCTTGGATGGACGTTATCATTACAGCTGAAACACTTACTGTCTGCTAGAACACCGCTTTACTTGCGTATCAAAAACCATCATATAACTTGAGCATTAATTCAGAGCTTATATTACTGTAGTGCTTATTTCAAGCACTGCCCTCTTACCCTAGAGAAATCCTCTGGGAGGCCATTACACTAGAGCAGTTAGGAGCCTAAGCAGATTACTAATGCAAATCCATGTCAGGATGCAGTTATCTGGGCCTGAGGATTTAGACTGCTTGTTCCTCTCCTGAACCACACAAGGACAGTATATTTTACACATGTGGAGCACATGCACACACGCGGCCATTTGAAACCACATTCAATGAAAATTTGGATGGCCATTTGCCACCTCATTACTGAACACACAGACCTGCTTGGTCACAGTAACACTGCCCTTTGGAGAAGCAAAGAATAACACTGCTGCACTGTCGTCATAATGATGGTATTCTACTGCCCCACAGAGGATAACCAGGAAATCACACAGGATGACTTTAAGGACTTCAACTGCATGTCCAGAGATGATGCTGAGCTAACTGAACATAACTCATTTAAGAATTACATTTTCAAAAAGTTGTTTAAGTATAATTTTTCTTTTTTGCTAGAAGGAGAAAGACACAAATTTCATTCAGTGACTTTAGAACTCGGGTGATTTGTTTCATGCTTGGGTTATGTCACTGGCCAGCAGTGACTGGGATGCCTCAAGAAGAACACTGTTAGATTAGGCTGCCTGCCAGTCAGCTTAGCTTTCAGGAAAGGAGCTGTAACCTGTAACCTACTAGCTGGGTCACTCCAAGCTCATGCAGTGACACTAAGCATCCAGAAATGTATGCTTAAGCTCTTTTCTTCTTTTTCATTTGATCGTGGCTCAGTGGAGATATGAAATAAAACTGCATCCAACGTTTTAGTCACAAACGTACTAAATTTAACCAGCAGCTTTGAAAGCACAGACTGAAGTTGCTTTAACAGAGCATTGAAGAGGACCTAAAACCAGGCACCTTCAAATGATGGATTGAAAAAAAGACTTGCAACTTCTAAACAGGACATGTAAATGTAGTATGAGTATCTCCTAACAGATTTGCAAAACTGGTTACTACTTATTGGAACCAATGTGGGTTACAAAAAGACTTCAAGAGCTCATGTTTCACTATTTTACTCCTTCTTGTCTGTTTCTGTTAAGCCACAAATATTTTATATCTAATCATGGGAATATAATGGAAAGCTTTTAACAGAGCTGTGACTTTACATACTGTACAGGAGCTGCACAAACTCTGTTAAATGTGCTTTGGAAGTGAATGAAATGGGAACAATGCAGTTATTTTTTGCTTACTAAAAGGCATGTTTCCTGTTACCTTGAATTTCGGAACAAATCTGGTGAATTCTTGGTGCCAGTTGTTGAGTGTAGAAGCTGGGGATATGATTAGAAATGGACCCCAGATGTTGTCTCGCTGAAAGACAAAATAAAATACGAATTAATCACAAAGCAGGTGGCCATCTGTTAAAAAACAGGAAACTGATTTTTAAAACTAAATACCTTTACTGTATCCTGCAGCTCTGAGTAGATAAGGATTAATATTTGCCAATTTTAAAATTCCCTCCCAAATATGACCTTTTCTACTGTACTTAGAACTTTCTTGGATCTGGAAGTTCACTGAATTAACAGATTTATCATTAGAACAGTCTGTTTATGTACAAGTCAGAGTGAGGTCAATCCTGCTGATAGCATAACTAATTAAGCACTGATTTTAGACACAAAGGTGAATAAATAAGATAACAGTCAACCAGCTGAGGCTGAATCTCATACTGGTATGAGGAGTCTAAATCCAAAAAAGTCAATAACATAATGTAAACATTAAAAAAATACAAACAAGAGGAGGCCATTTGGCCCATCTATCTTGTTAGGTAGTAGCTATCTGATACATTACTGATAAGTCAGCTGTATCCTGAAATAAGACAGTGTATTGGATTCAATAATAGAGCTGGATAGCTCATATCTCTAATTCAAAACTGTCTAGACAGCCTAGGAACATTGCTTTAAAAGACAAAAACAGAACAAATACTTGTGCATTATTTTCTGAAAGAACTCCTGCCCAGATTCCAAAGTTTGATAGTTGGGGTCACATTCCTCTGCTCATATCTTAAATCCTGAGTATCAAGTCACAGTCTCCCTGCCTCCCACCTGTCCCGGACTGTACATGTGGTTTATTCTGCACTTACCTCAGCCAGGTGAGCCAGCAAGGCAATGCTCTGAACGGTTTTTCCCAAACCCATTTCATCCGCAAGAATTCCATTGATACCCTTTAAAGGGAAGCCACAATACAAAATACATTGATCTCAATCATTTTTAACTTATTCATAGTCATCTAAATATCTCTCTACCGCAGAACATGCTGTATGCATATAAAACCTTCATATCAACACAGTAAGAGCTGACTCCCATTGAGTGAATGGAGCTGGAAGAGGTGTTAGTGGGGCCAGCAGGGGGCACTCACCCTGCGGTTTATGTGGGTCTTAATACCCCAGTATAGTGACGGGGACACTATATTGTAAACAGGCGCCGTCCTTCGGATGAGACGTAAAGATCGATGAGACCGAGGTCTTGACTCTCTGTGGTCATTAAAAATCCCAGGGTGTTTCTCGAAAAGAGTAGGGGTGTAACCCTGGGGTCCTGGCCAAATTCCCCATTGGCCTTTACCAATCATGGCCACCAAATAATAATCCCCATCTATGAATTGGCTTCATTACTCTGCTCTCCTCCCCACTGATAGCTGATGTGTGGTGAGCGTTCTGGCGCACTATGGCTGCCGTTGCATCATCCAGGTGGATGCTGCACATTGGTGGTGGTGGAGGGGAGTCCCCATTACCTGTAAAGCGCTTTGAGTGGAGTGTCCAGGAAAGCGCTATATAAGTGTAAGCAATTATTATTATAATAATAATTATTATTATTATTATTATGAGAAGCATGAAAACAATATTACATACTCCTGTACTCCATGGCTGTGTGGCCTATCAGTGTCAAAAATGCAGTTTTCACTTTCAAGGGTGTCATGCATGCCAAGGAAAATAATGACCATTGTGTGCCTATCCAGTCACAGGCCTGACAAGAGTCTGATATCCTAATGATTCTCACATCTCAGACACACTGTAAAGCACAGCTAAACAAGAACAAATACAATTAACTTCCCCTGGGCTCGTGAACACGTCTGACAATGAGTACCGCAGCGTGCACATGGTCAGCCAGTAGAAGGAAGATTATTTTGAATGTTTTTACTTACCATATTCAAACACAGAAATCAGACTTGCACAAAGCAATATGCTACAGTTTCAAACAAACTAGAGGACCACAGTGTCCCAAATATATTCTTCGAGATCAAACAGCACTACTAGGAATTCTCATAATGTACACATACAAAAACTCCCTTTACAGGATACATTTATTAGTGTAATATTCAACTGCGGACCACACAACATATAAAGGAATTCCCAGAGCTTTTCTGTAACTGTTAAATCAGAGATGCGACTCCTCAAGCAATCTGTTTTTCTTGACCACACGGTGGTGGAGATGCGTCACCTGTTCATAGAGGTTGGCCAGCCAGTTCATGCCCTTCAGCTGGTAGCCTTTCAGTTTGCCGTTGAAGAGAGTGGGCTGGGGAATGTCGTCTCCCGCTCGGATGGAAGGATTGGACAGGCTGTAGCTCTCTCCAAAGCCCGAGCCTGCGCTGTTCGACGCGCGCAGGGAAGCGCAGCGGCTGTCCTTGGCCTCCTCATCGAAAAGCCGGGTCTAGGTGGGATCGGAATCGAGGGAGAGGAATTGAACAGTGAGGCTTGGACTTCGGCAAGATAAACCGGCAAAAGACAGTTTGCTTGAGTAGGCAAATAAATAGGAAAATTAACCGTGCGGATAGTGCACGGCCTCAGGCTTCCGGAATCTCACTTTTACGAGATTGCCAATAATACACTTCGACAGATGGCTAGTTGAAACTATATTAGATCAGTCCAGGGTTTCTAAATGTGAAGAAAGGGATCTGCCGAGAGATTTTATTGATCTCCTTTCAATTAGGCTGCTGTCAAAACTGATTATAGAACACACAATTGAATTCAAAAGAGCTAGAAGGGACTGAATGGGCTTCTCTAGCTTGTAACCTATGTTCTGATAAAACTCACGGTGAGAAAGGCTTTCATGCCTGAAAGACATTTAAACTATATAAAAAATTATATAATGAGGGGAAAAAATCAAATATGTATAGAAACAGAGCAAATTTATGTACAGTATACTAACAAAAAAGTGTTTACACTGGAAACAGCAGCAGCATTTCAGCATAAAAACAATGTGATGCCAGATGCTAAACTGATATACAGATAAGCACTCCTATCATCGGGTAGGCATTAACATGCCAAGGTAGTTGTGTCTTTCTGCTTTACTGCCCATCCTGTTAACAAGGAATGTGAGAGCTCCTGGCATACTGATGACTGAGGTGCCAGACAGCATTAAAATAAAAGCTGCAAAAAGCTGCAGAAGGAGAAGTCAGGGTTGACAAAGTGTTGATAGATGTCACATTAAATTCATCTTCCTGTCTTAATCTGCATGTATTACACTCCCAAAACGTGATCTTCCAGTATGCAGAAACCCCAGTTTTATCACTTAGGAACAGACAGGTCTATTAAGGGAAAGAAATACTGGGGTTTATAATTACTTTACACTTTTCAGCATTGGTTTAATTGCTTGTTTTACTTAAGGGATATTTGTGATTAAGTTCCATCTTCTTATGAAGATATTTGTAAGCAAGGATGAAAGCAAGGATGATTCTGTGACATTGGGCTCTTCACACAGTGAGCAGGACTATAACACAAGGGTGAAGTCCACTTCCTCTTGACCCATGTTCTTCATGCATTAAAATTGCTGATAATTTTGGGAACATCAGATCAGGTTTTTCAGGGAAGATCAGATTTTTCCTGGACTAGTCCCACTGCATCATGTGTTTGTATGTTGACTATTTATCATTCCGACACCAAGTGTCTCATCCCTTAAAACATATGGTAACTGTTACATCCATTGATTTCTTGCATTGATCTCCCAAATGCTGAGAGGAAAAGATGATGATACAAAGGCCTTCTGATCCTTATTAGATTATGGGTTATTTAACACAGCATTTGACAGGAATGGCTCAGCTTTTCCCTTACTTCATGCAGAATTCCCCAGTCACACATGGTATATTGCTATTCTTAATTGACCATGACTAAAGATCTTAATTTGTGCTTGATCTACATCAGAAAATATAAGAAAAAATAAAACTGAGTCGCTTTAGTCAATCAAAGGACAATGTATTGATCTTAGTGACTCAATAAATACTTCAAACACTTAAAAATTAGCAGCTCTGGGTGTGTTGAAAATCACCAATTTCTACATCCCCATGCTCTGTAGAATAAGACGTTTCATTTCTTCTCTCTTTATTATTTCTTTCTATTACGTATATAAATACGTCTTAAGCTTAGTGCATTTGTGCCAGTTCTAAAAGCTGACTCATTCCTGAACCCATTCATTCACAACATTATTCCTGAAAGATTCTTAATCACAAATTAAAATTATTTTGTTACTTCTAATTAATAATTAGTTAACTCTTAAACTTTTCAATACATGTATGCTTTCCATTGAGTTCCACTTACTCTCGCCTGGTGGATCTGAAATGCTTCCTCTGCATTCCTTAGAGCCTGAGTTTTATAGTAATCGCTGTCTGCAAGATAAGCGAATTGCACAGATTATCAGAAAGTAATGGAACAACTGACTCCGCACAGAGATCAGTTCCTTCAATCCTTTTTATAAAAAAAAGAAACATTTTTCAACTTAAGCTAATACATCAAGTTGACACATTCAGCTTAAGTTGACTTTGAAATCATAACCACAGGGGAGAAAATGCAGGCTGAACAACTTTTTCAGCGTTCAAGAACATGAAGTATCTGTGTTTTTCAACATTATAACTGCTATTGCATGTCACTATTTAATAGAGCTTCTAGATATCAATATGCTATGAACAAAAAGTTAGAAAAATGCTCACACTTGAACAAAGATATTTCCTTAATAATGTTGCCCAGAAAGGAAGACTTTCTGACCTCATAAAACATTAAAGGAATTCAAGAACGAATATTTCCAAAAATTCAATGCACATTATGATTAAACTGTTTATGCCTTTGAGCTTTCATTTTATTAAAATATTGCACTTTCTTTATTACGGAAAAATGATAACCCGAAACATATGATAAACAAAGCAGGCAAGACTGGCGTCTACGCCTCGCGTGCAGCCCAGAGTTCCTCACAATGACGTCGCCTGTGGTTGTAAGATCAGGAAATCGGCTTACAGCACACTGAAGTTTTGCCTTTACGTTTTAGAAGGCAGGGGAAGTGAGGCTGGTGCTTGCACCTGACAGCTGAGCACCGTGCCATTTTGCGGCTGCTGACAGAACTACAATGCTAAATCAACACTCCCAGCTATTTACAGCACACAATCAGGGCTGCTGAAGAGGAAATAACAGTAAGTTCTGTACCAAGGGCCCTCACAGCTGAAGCGCAAAGATCAATGTTAAAATCGCTCTGGGACACGGGATTGTTCTTTGTAACACTGCTGCCCCCTTGAGGTACTAAAAAAACACTATTCTATCTTGCTGCCAGAAGATAATAAAACAGCTACTCAGTGACTGAAAAAAGCAGTGTTGGGGATGGGAGACACACAGAAAAAGAGAATACCACCTTAGCCCATAACATAATGAGTTTTGGTTTTTAGTTTAGAGGACTGGGTTTTTTTAGTTAACAAAAAATCATAAAAAGACCCTAGGAAATAAAAATCGCACATTACGTTCCATTATTAATGAGGCCCAAGGTAAAAGGTCATGTTGATTTAACAATGTTCTGAATATTTTAAGAAAAATTGGTTGATGTAAGTCTAGCCTTTAGCTGTAAGTCACTCTTTTCTGAAGAAAACAGTTTAACACGACAAATTACAAAATAGGCTACTCTAAATTACAGCTACTTTAAATACATGTGCTTGGTTTAGTATTGGTCCTGCAGTTTTCCAGTAGACAGCTAAAAAACCAATATAAAGAAGCACATACTGTATATTTATTTTTGTATGTGTTTCACAGTAACTTTTAAAAGAGAAGTTATCTTTATGTATCATTTTGATTGTGTCTTTAAATTTTAAATTACAGTACAAAGAAGCATCCTCTGACTTAGGCAGACATATGATAAATGCAAAATCAAATATAGAAACACTTAATAAAATTTAATAAAATGTTTCTCTATTTTAAACACTCAGCAAATGAATTAAGGAATAATACCATAGTCTTCTTGGCCAACGTTGACCATCACTCCTCCCCCAACATCAATCTGTCGGTACGTTGAGTTGTCTTCCAGTTTCCTCAGGATCTCCTCCTGCTTCCCATCATTCCCTGCATTATGTTTGCGGCTCATAAAATGGGCGTACAACTCGGTCTGTGTGATCAGGAAATTCAGTTTTCGTTGCTGTCGCTTGGCCTTGAAGACAGAGCAGAAAAAAGAGAGTTATCGAAGGATGTTTAAAACTTCTGAAAGGTCTATCTAAAAAAAAGAAATCTGAAACAAAAGTTTCATGCTCAGTTTAGAGTGTAACAAAGGAAATTCAATTATTCAAATGTTACTGCATAACTGCATGCTTAAAATTATTTATGCTGTATAAATCTGAAACCTGAAGAAAAACAAGCAATCTTGCTTTATTATGGAACACCATTTTTCACAATTTGAATGGTCTTATCACTTGTATGATGTCTGTCAATTTTGAGTAAATCTTGTAAATCTATTTCAACCAAAGCCCTACAGCAAAGAGGTTGGACACCTTGATTAATTTTAGACTACCATTTTTCCATGCATGAATTCTGTTTTTCTGGGGGGTTCCCCAAAAGATTTTTTTTTAATAATCCATCAGGCCACCATTTTTGGTAATGGATGACACAACTTTCTTTCCCTCTTGAAATGTACTGTTCCCATGATGATGCCTCACAAATTTGAAGCAGCTCAAATTTTTTAGAATATTAAAGTATGAAAACTCCTTTCAAAACCTGTACTTATTCAATATATCGCATTACATTAGTCATTACAGTCACCAGTGAGCAGGAAGGGGCCACTTCATGTTGTAATTTGCGTGAACTCTGGCTCTTGCCCATGCCAAGACCGGTGGTTGGTGACAAGATGCCGACCACGCAGTACTTTCACAAAATTAATGTTTTTTTTTTACTTAATTCGGAATTTGTAACATTTTGTGATCACCTTCAATTCAATTATTTGGTCACTGAGATGTAATAACCGGTTTGAGAAATTGAGACAGCAGTTCCCCTTTAACTCATCCTGAATATGTGCCTGTCGTCATTATTATTGAGCACATTTATTTTGAACCCTGACAGTCTCAGCAGAATAAAGAGTTGCTGTCTATGCTAATCCATCCAGTGGCAGAAAAGGTGAAGAGGGAAACTATTAATCAGGTAACAGCATTTGTACCTCAACTAAAAGAAGGCCTTTAGTAAATAATTCCCAAATAAATACAACTTAATTGGATAAATAATTAAATTACAGGCACACAAATTAATCTTCTCCAAAAAAGGAAAATCTTTTGTCTGAGACTTGGATGAATAGCACTACTACCTAACTTCAACAGTGTCCTGAGTCAGTACATCAGTGGTGAAGCACCAGAAGGCCCTGTGTGCACTTGAGGAGCCAGATGATGCTCCAGTGGCACCTACCTCTCTCATCTCTTCATCCAGTTTGCGTTGCTCCAGCGCCTCCTTCTCCGCCCTCTTGCGGTGCTCTTTCTCCACCTTCTCGTACTTCTTCCAGTAGAGCAGCATCTCCTTGGTGAGCCGGCGGGCGCGGGGCAGGGTCTCTTTGCAGTTCTTCTGGGCCTGGATGGCTGCCCGGCGCACCTCCCGCATGCACTGGTGAGCGAGCTGTAACACATGGGCCTCACGCTTACTGACCTGCCTTCACCGTCTCCGGCTCAATGACATCTCAAACACATAACGGGTGGAGCACAAATGCGACTTGCCAAACTCGAGGCTTTTAAAACCTGCCTGGTTTTTATTTCTCCAGTCTAAAATAATCTGTTTATGTCACAAAACTGCAAGTAGCTCTTTAGGATGAATGGGGCAATTTGTTCTGTAAAACACAATACACTGAATATTAATGCTTAACAAGTGCTTTGAGAAGCCACTTTTACAATCATTGTAATATTACAATAACAAAATACTACACCTTACTCATCAGTATCCCAGTTATTTATGTCATCCTGAATATGTGCCTGCTGTCATTATTATAAAGCATATTTATTTTGAACGCTGTCACCCTTGACAGAGTAAAGTGCAGTTATAACAAGGGACTGATGTATATTTTTGTGCCATTCTCATGTTAAAAAACTACAGAAAAGTTACCTTTTTAGCATTGGTTAAAACAAAGTTGCGAGCCGAGGCTTTCTGCTTGAATGCCTGTGGAAAAGACACAATCATGGGTACATTTAATCACTAATTTCAAGAAGAAACAGTTCTAGTAAAAATAAATTGACCATTCATTATTAGTAACTGTTCTATCCTTGTATATAGAGGGTACTTTAGAGATGCCATCAATCTGAACAGAATCTTTGGACTTTTGGAGTAAAGAATAAATAATACCTTGGGATTTTCTTTTTTGGCAATAGTGAGCCAGACTTTGCGTCGACGTGCATTTAATTGTTCGATAGTGAGGTGCTTCTTCTTTGATACCGGCAAAGGGGCATCGTGGGAGAACTTGGCAAAAATTTTGTTGGTGTAGGTGCGTCCCTCTGTGGAGAATTCTTCGTCGCGTTTCTTCTTCTTTTTCACCTTCTTCAGCTTGGCTAAAGCGCACCATTTAGAGGAGGAATGGAAATAAAATGAGAAACTGATTTTAGGACGAGTTCTTTTTCTCTCACCCGTCTCAACACATGAATTGTCGAGAAGGTCACTTACCCTTCAGTTTCTTCTCATCTTTAATTTTCTTCTTTTTTGGCCCCAGTAGGTGGCGCTGCTGCTCGTAGAAAGGATCGTGAGTGGACAGTAGCCCAGCGCTGTAGTACTGGTACTGCTGTAACTGAAACGGGATCACGGGTGGACTGAGCAATGGGCAGCAAAGTCTACGAAGACTGTTGCAGAACTGTTAGATTTAGGCAAAGCTGCTGTTCAGCTTCGGCACTAACGGTCTATTCAAATGCATTTCAGCCTTTATGAATCACATAATAGGAATATACTTTCTGAACACATTTGTAGACATTAAGATTGTGTGTGGCCTTAAGCACATTCAATAAAGACATGTTGCTAACGAGTGCTACTTAGCAAGACTAAAGCTGAAACTTATTTTCTTTTAAGGACGCCATCCTCAGGCCTGGAATGTTTTCTGGAGTTAAGATGTTTTGTGATTCCCACCTGACGAGACAGCTAGGAAACCCTCTTGCTTCCTCATCCTTCTGTGTTGGGAACAGTGCCAGAGAGAGGTGAAGTCCTGACTTACCTCCCGGTCTGCGTGGAACTTGCTCTGGTGCAGCTTATTGTGTTTGTGCAGCCTCAGCATGTCATGCAGCTCCTCTTTAGAGAGGGTGAACTCCTCGTCATCAGAATTGGAGTCTGAGTCTGTGGTGTCATCGCTCAACAATACACTCTGGAAGCAAAAAAAAACTCCTTACCCACAGTACGGCCGCACACCTTCTTACAGTTTGCGAAGATGGAAAAAGATGCTGAAGCATTATTTTTTCAAATACAAGAAAACAATAAAAATGCACACCAAAATACTAAGTGTAAATATATAAAAATATTCATTAAAAATGTTTTTTTTTCCAGTGTTAAGATCTCAGGTTAATTATTCTTTAGTCACTAGTATTGCCGCTTGTTTATGAAACCGAAAGCAGATCACCTTCTGTAGTTTGTCCATCACAAAAAAAGGTTTTCTAACATACACTCCCAATACCCAAGCACCTAAGAGATGTGCTGTTAGGGTATCTCCACCTTTGTGTTTATAGATCACAGCCATTGGGTTAAGATATCAATCTGATGAAACTTTGAAACTAAATCAGCTTTTTCTAATAAAACAAACAAAACCCTATCAGGAAATTTCTCCAGTAACCTATATTAACAGCTACAGAGTTAGAGGTCTGAAAATGAATGGGACATCAATTATACTGCAAAGGAACAAGTTTCAGCTGTGGAGCCTTCATTGGGTGTCACACCACACCCGAAGAAGGCTCCACAGCTGAAATGTTGCATTTCCCTTCTTCTCTTTTCAATGTGGAATAAACCAATTACTTGTTCCTTTGCAGCCTACGCATGTTGACGCAGCTACCCACTTGAACTACATCAATTGTACTGTACATATTACTTGTCATTACATAAAAACATATAAATTAACCTCAATACCTTAAGCCATTTTCTACTTTTCTTCAATTTTGTAAAGTTGTACAAACTTGCTTTATCCACTTTTTGTTCTGTGAAAGAAAACAGAGATGTGTCAGATGTATAATGCTTTAATATTGACAGGCTTAACAGGTGTGGAGGGCTGCAAGCTAAACAGCTTTCCCTCCTACCATGCGGCAGGGCTCCATTGAGTGAGCGGCTGTCCGGGAGCGATCCTAGCCCAGCAGCTCCACACGGCTCTCCCCTCTCCCCGGTGTCGAGGGGCTCCTCCTTCACCCTCAGGAGGGGACCACAGGTGTCCGAGGGGGTCAGGGAATGGTCCTCCTCCAAGCCATCATCGCTGTCATCACTGTGGAAACAAGATGGTAACTTGAGCACTCTCAACATGACAAGTCCACTCTGCTACCAAAACCTCTACCCCCACAGTACCCAAGTCTACCACGTCTACCCTGTGGGCTCTCTTATTGTCTGTACGGCCTTACCTCGAAATGTTCCTGTTGAACAAAGATGCAGTCTGACGGAGGAAGGCATCCAGCTTCAGGGATTTTTCAAGGTATTGTAGGTGGAGAGGCTTTGCCAGCTTTGTAAAGACACCATCTTCTGTTTCGTCCAAATCCAAGGCCATAGGGAGCTTTTCTCAAACCCACACGTGGGTTGCAAAATCCACTACTTTCAAGCAAAACAAACAAGCCATGAACACAATGTTGTTGTGGAAAAATACACGTTTTGTGTACCAGAAGCATGACTTTCTCTTGTCATTTCTAGACTCCATCTACACCACAGAACCAGACAAGAAATAATAATAATCCTTACACTTACTGTATACAAAGGTGGGGCCTCCCCTCCACCACTAGTGTGCAGCCCCCACCTGCATGATTCGATGGCAGCCAAAGTGTGCCAGTACACTCACCACACATCATGTATCAGTAAGTGAGGAGAGCAGATGGGGATTATTAAGAGTCCATTATTGGTAAAGGCTTGGGAAAATTTGGCCAAGATACCTGGTTTAACACCCCTACTCTTTTCAAGAAACATCCTGGGATCTTTAATGAACACAGAAAGTCAAGACCTTGGTTTTACGCCTCATCCAAAGGACGACGCCTTTTTACAGTATAGTGTCCCCGTCACTATACTGGGGAATTAGGACCCACACAGACCGCAGCAATAGTGTTCCGCAGCAATACTGTTCTCACTAACATCTCTTCCAAGAGTAACTACTGCCAGGTTTCGGCCCTTCATTCAAAGTGGTATATCATGAAACTTAGCATGTTCTGAAAAGGAAAGCAGCCAAATTATCCTCAACAATTATATGCTGGGAGCCTTTGTCAATGAGGGGATACTGGAAAGGCCATTTATTTGCTAACACTTCCAGCACAATCTGCTATATGCGCACAGCATTTTTATTTTCAAGGCTGTGCAAAGTCCTTTGTAAATAACTATTTTAAAAAGGCTTTTTATTATTACTGACCACTAACCCCAAGAATAAAGACGAATGCCTCTATATACATAGATGTGAAAAAACATGTTGCTTAAATGGAAGCTTTTTAAAGTTTTCTAGAAAAGCTGGAAGTTTAAAGTTATTTATAAAAAACAGTGGTAAAACCAGACCTCCAATATGTTAAAGAAAACAGAAACAAATCAAAATATTCTTCAATTATGTACTGTAACTGAGGTACAGACACTGGCATATCAAGAGCTACAACCACAGCATCGGGGTTAATGAATTAATCAGTAATTTCCTCTGAGGATCCGGAGTCAGTTTAATAATAATTCACTTTAACACATTATCATCAGAATGACTATATATATTCATTGTTCCTCACGTCTGTGCTCAAGGCTAGTTCAATAAGCAATGAATGATTACACAGATGCAATTATCTACGTAAATGCTACCATGAGCTCATGAGACCTCTAAAAGGCCACACGCTGTCAGATGCTGTTAGCACTGTATATTAACTGTTAATGGTTCATGAGTATAGTAACTAAATCTCTGGTTACACACCAGCAACCACTACACAAAATTTTCACTGAAGTGTAAACACACAGCATGGGCAGAATAAAAAGTAATTTTTAATAAGAAAGTCCTTACAGAAAACTCCCAGCACGTGTCAAAATAACAAATGGCTTCAAATCAAGATGAATAATGTAGAAAAGTGTATTTCTGTCTCAAACGGACATACAGTATAAGCCAACTGCGGAAATCCCTCCCATAATAACTCTGGCCCATAACCGAGGTTAAATAAAAGCAATAGGCTTAAATTCTAGGGGAAACCCATCTACCCTTTGCACGGTGGTTACAGAAATCTTGAAGTAAATGCTGTGATACCATGTAAACCATAAACAAGAAGAAACAAACAGATGCAAAACATCTAATGCTAAATTTATTTTTTTGAAGGTAATAAAAAAGTTAGTCGTCTCCCTGAAATTGTTACTTTAATTGATCTTTACTACCCAATATCCAGCTGACAGTCAGATCTCTTACTATTGTTTCTTCTAGTTTATTATTAGCATTCATTAATGTTAAATATTAATTATAAGTTATTTTTGAGGGTTTAGTTGAATTCCAATGTGTCAGTCTGGCTGAAAAAGAAAGGGGCCTTATAGATTAATGACACTGTAGTCTTGGTCCTTGTGTTGAATTGATAAAACTAAATCAGAAGCTATATGGATTTGATCTTTCCTTGGATGAAGAAAAATGTTATGCGTAACTCCCACTTCAGTGAAAAGAACAGGTGTGTCCATCTATTGCTTTGTTTTACTGCACATGTGTACTGTATAATGACACACATAGACACAGATGTCACCTTTAAAATTTAATTTTAAGTACAGTAATAATATAATGTCATGTAATCCATATATTATAAAATATGTTTTATATTGAGCGCCTAAGATAAGTTAACATATTGATTTGTTGTTTTATTATTGATGGATCTAAACAGGTGCACCATCACAAAATAGTATTCAAATTGCCATATTAAAAAAAACAAATATTTCTTAAACGTTCTTACTCCTCTCATGTACTTTAAATACTAACTATAATCTCAATAATTGATCTAAAATCAATTAAGAACTAAAGATACTATTCATTTAAGCTTTCTTTTATAAGGCTCGTTCCTTTCATGGGCTCTTTGACCACTGTAGTTCATCTTTAATTCCAATCTAATTTAATCTACAACCAAAGGATTCAATGGCCAGACAATGGTGACCAAATGACTCAGATACAAAAGTCATAAGGAAACACACACTGGTTTAGAATGATGTTTTTATCACAATTTCATTGACTGGAATATTTTTTCTGGCACCTCTTGGTAGGAAATAAGTGTGCCTTGATTGGTCTAGTCACTGCAGAGTTGTGACATGTTCTCTCCAAACCTGTGTTCCTGGCTATGTGCTGCAATGCAGGTCACACACAGCTGGTAAATACAGAAGAACTGTGTACAAAACCTGTTATTTTGAAGTTCCTAAACAAAACGTTCTGAAACCTCACTCAAGCATGCAAAGTACTCTAATGCCCAAACAAACCCATTTACCAGACACGTATTTACCCAGGCTGACCTTTAAATACCCAGTAACAGCACACGAAGGTCAAGCAAGTGGGCAAATTGTAAGGCAAAATGAACGTACAGCAACAAAACGTTGATTCTTCTTATATGCATATTTAAAGTGTGCAGTTCAGGTCCTGCCTGACTTTTAAAAGCACAGGTCCAAGTACTTATGTCCTTTAACAAAGAGGGTTTTTTTTAACCCTTCCAGTAATGATGAACGTACACCCCTTAATGTAACAAATTCAGCAACTGTTAGCATAGCGGGGGGGGGGGGGGGGGGTATTTTAAATACTTTGCATTTCTGAATGAGTACTATATCACTATTCCTAGGTGTTCGGGACAGGATTCAGCTTGAGAACGTAAGAACCAAAGGAGCCATAAGGAAACGTATTGTAGCGCACGCGCCGCCCCGCGGAACTCTGGGACGATGACCTTATATACTGTATATAATCATCAGGTAATAACTTATTTACCTGCTGAAAGAGGTGTACATGGGTTGGTTCATATTTGAGAGAGGGAGTAACCAATAGATTTAAAGTTTTCCAGTATCCAAAAACTGATTTTAAAATATACAGGTTCTACACCTTTGAAACCACATCATTTTGTTTGACAACTTAACTCGGTGACTCCCAAAAGCCCAGTTACTAAACTAGAACTAATGTCAGAATATTTTCGGATTATAGTTATTCGACTTATTTTTTATTCAGGCGATCTTGAGTTTAATTCAATTACACACTGAATGGGACCGTAACTACACACACAACCACAAACAAAAACGTTTATTATGTCTGTACTGTTGCTGGCAATATGAATATTTGACAGCCAATATTGTCAGTAGCAGATTTTACGAAGGTTTTTCTGGGAATGTTGTATTGACAGATTACTGTATGTATTTGTATTGATTTAATAATAATACTAATCTTCCTAATACAGTCAGAATGATCATTCTATCTACAAACATTACTGATATCTTATAGAATGTCAGGCTAAAATATACTGTATTTAAAAACGCACATTAAATGTTCCCTTGGATACATTGTAGACTTCGAGTCTATTTTTAGAGCTCCTTCCGCACTGGAATAAGCGTGCTTTTGCAATATGCAAAAACACTAGGAATGCTGATCTTTATTTAAACTAAGTAGAGGTAACTCCTACTCACAGAAATCATAGAACAGGATTGTTTCTATAAAAGATTACCCCACACAGAAGAGATCCTTTTAAATCTCAGGCTTTAGAGGTGAATTTAGGCCTTCAACTGAAGAGTTGTTTTATTTTAACCAATCGATTAAAACTTGCTTTTCGATATTTCGATAATTAAAATTGGTTCTGTCACTTTAAGGCAACCACCATTAACGTTAAATGAGTTTAGTTTTTGGGACTTGCAATGGTTTTGAGATCAAGGCTTTTTTGGGATTTTCCAGCGAGGCCTGGATCCTTTTTTGGATCTCTCTCCGGTTCACTCGTCCTTACGCCGAGTCTCTCCCTCCGCTCTCCTGTACCCGCTTTCTACAATTCTTTCTCCCTCCCGGCCATCTTCCCCCATCGCTCCCCCACCATGTTCCTCATAAGCACTCGCTCACCTTGGCCCCCGGGTCCCCTTTTCTCTCTCTCTCTCAGCCGCTGCCGGCTCCCAGTTCTCTGTCTCCAAGATGGCGGTGCTGGGCAACGAGCGAGTGTGTGAGCGCTGGGCCGGCAGCAGCAGAGAGGCGGCCACTTTCAGTAACTGAGAGAGCAGGGACACGGCGCCATGGCGAGGAGAGAGCAGGGAACAGGGCTAATAATCAAACACAGAACACATAGCAAGAGTGGTATAGACGCTTTTAAGTTAGTCCGAAACAATATTTTCAACACAAACGCTTCCAACATAGAATGGACATAATAAAATAATGCACATAATGGAATTCCTTAATTTAAACACGTTTTCTAAACCTCTCCATCTATACTATCCAAACTCGATTGGTTAGGTCTGAAAATAACGAAGATTGCCGAACTGCGAATGACGTTGTTTAGAGGCAAAGTCTCCTTTCCCACTAATTCTCGCGATATTTCGAACAATTCCGGAAATTGAATATTGAATTATTAAAAATTGCTTTCCGCCTTCAGATTGCAAGAATTGTTCTGTAATTGATAAAGTCACAAATTATAAATCTTAATTTTACGTAGTCAGTTATAAAATATCACTTCGTCCAATATAATCTTAGTAATTATACAATAATTTCACAACTTTAAACTAATCCAACTGCTACTGCAATTAACACTAAATGATAAAAAAAATCAAAACAGATTTCGGTATTACAAAAAAAGTTAATTTTATACGGTATTCTAGTTTGAAAATGAATCTAAATGTCTACATCTGAACTAGTATTGTAATGGTGGATTTTGATTAACTGAAATAATAAACCCCTAAACTAATTTTAACCGTTAGAGGTTATTCCTTACATTATTAATATCCATCTTCTAACATTTTTTCCCCCTGATATTTGTTATGGTTCACCTGTGTGCAAACTTTAAGAAATCTGTGAGTTGTGGTTTCAAGATGTCAAAAAAACAAAGCCGAGCCCGAAATCATAACCATTGAACATAAGCATTTCCGCACGAAGAATAAGTTTGGGGGGGGGGAAGAAATTGCCCGTTTCTTACTGTTACATTTTGTTTCCACCAACACGCTGGTGGAATAGTTAATTCAAAAAGGTTAAAAAAAGCAATACACGTAGTGCTATAAAGTATTTTACTACAAAACTGTCGGTTTACGAGTACATTTAAAATACAAATTTAGTATCAGTTACACATGGGATTGACTCGGGAAGATAGGTAACTCCTTTACACAGAGAAAATTCTTCCGTTTTAAAACCATTAAGGAAAGTAAAATCAATACATCTGCTAGGGATAAAGAAAAAAATTACAACGGAATGCTGGACCTTTGAATTCGACCTCCCTAGTTTTACTCGCTTGGTATTGTACACTATATTAAAGAGAATATTAAGTTAATGGGCGTCAAACTTACTTTTGGACGTCAATTTTCATTTACAATTTCTATTCAGCTGTAATCACAGAGAATGTTGCTTCAGTTTAGAGATTTACCTGCATTCACATCCAATACTATATTTCTAATTTGCCTGGAATGTTACAGTTTTGAATTTGTGTGCTTTTCCATTGTTTATTTATACTCACAAATAAATACAGTTCAAGACCACATCCTGTAAAAGTTTTAATGAGTACCGTTAAATCCTTTAAGACCTCATCTGAAATACAATTCAATGTTTAAACAATTTCCACTTTAGTTAGGTTTTTCAGAGGTGGTACTTATCAGCCAAAGCAAACGAATCCCTAAAGCCCATGAAACTGTGAAGCTCTCATAAATGAAACATTGGCAACTAGCAATAATACCATATCAACACTTTACAGTACCCTAATAAATATATCTCACCTCTTTTGTGTGCCACTTGCAGAACGGCGATAATCAAATGATTTGCGATAATCTGTAATCATAAACTACTTCATATAAAATGGCTATACAAGCAAAACAAAGAAATGCTATCTATCACCCTCTTACCATTTCTTAACTTGAACATTTTAGCACAATTTTTTTTCCATTTTAAAACTATACAAAATAGAAAGTGATGTAATGAATAAGTCAACGGTCTCCAAAAAATATTCAGGATGTCTTGTTCTTTAAATCACATCAAGCTGAATGCCTTTCACAGTAGCCTTGTACGGCATGTGAAAGCCATTTGTAACATAATGTATGGATAACTGTGTAAAAGGAGTTGTAAATTATAACATTTATCGAAATTAGGGCTTTTGCTCATCAGAAAAATGAGGAATTCCCTGAAAATCTTTTACTTTTACAAAGCAGAGAAAAGTTATTACAGACTTAACACATAACTACAACCATTGCCAACAACACTAGAACTAAAGCAGTAAATCATTGTGATTGTATTTCAAAAACATTTGGCAAAAGGTGTCTTAAAAAGTATCTCAAAATGTATCTTAATAAAAGCCTAGAATGCACAAATACAAATCTCTGAAGGATGGTGTTCCTCTCTTTTTGCTGTGAATTGGGCACTCATTTTTTCAGCTATTTTTGAAATTTCAAAAGGGAAAAATATTCTGTACACCTTTCAGGTCTGTACCTTTTTATCTGATGGTTTAAATTAAATAAGCTGCATCATAGAATACTTCCAAAGCTGCCTGGAAAATCACAAGTTCGTTATGATGAATGTAGCTCTTTCTTTTTATGCTATGTAAATATTTTACACAACTGAAATAACCAATCCACATCATAAAAACTTTAAATACAGACAACTGTAGGTTTATAGAAGTCTGAGATATAACTTTTAATACTGTTAGTGATTCATTTAAGTATTATTAATTCTAATAACTGAATGAATCATTGGATACAAATCATATGGGCTACCTCTAGGTCATTTTATGTAAACATTCTGGTGTAAAATATACGCAGCATAGCTTCACCGAAAGTCCTGGAAAAAACAAGGCCTTGTGAATGAAGGACATGTTAGTTTTAATTGGTTGAGTCTGCTTCAAAAACATTACAGTGTCTTGCATGCCTTCATTAAGTCCGCTTTCCATTAATACTAAAAATATATCTTTTAAATATCCTTTGAGTTAAAAGCTTCATAATCTTCCGAGGCATTGACAAAGTTAACTCATAGAGCTTCTTAAGAATTAACAGTCATGTCGAAGTGGAAACTACATGGATGTGCACGCAAATCTCTAAACAGGAGGCACCTTACACAAAGGGTTGTGGGTGTATAGAACAAGCTACCCAACCATTCTGCTGTAACCTTATACTATCTGCCAAATGGACCAAATGGTCTTCTCCCGTTAGTAACTTGTCTTTTGTTCTTAAAATAAAAATACAGTAAAAGGGCTGATTACCAAGATGCATCATGTTCTTTAATCGGCAAGGTGAATTAGTTTTAGAGCTTGCACATAACTTTGTTAAATTAAGTTTCCAAACATTACTTTCTAAAAATAGGGATGGGAACAAAGTACATTTTATAAAATCAAAGATCTTAAACAAAAAAACAAGGCTTGTGGCATTGATTTACAAAGAGTATGAAGCAATATGTATTAAAAAAAAGTCAACTGAACATGTCCACATAAGATCTAATTTGTCTCATAATGAAAATACAATATTTAAAGGAGTAGTGCATCGCTTATAAGTAAGAGGTCACTCTGTAGGCAATAATTACTTCATCTTTGATCATAGATGGTAAGAAAAGTGATGCAATAACAAGGATAGCAAAAATAACACTTTAAATCATATTCTGATCAACTGTGATTACTCACAGCATTAAACTAAATGCTTTAAAACTGGATTGGATTTAGTGGATCTGAATTGATGCCAGATGCTCATCCTACAACAAATCGGTCTTCGTATCTAAATTACAAGATACAAATGCAGGTCTGATTACGAACCACAGTCACTTCATACTGGTGGCACTCACAAATACATTTTAAGCATAAAAGAAACATTTGGAGTTGCATCGATTCAGATAAGCTAAGCATAAAATGGTGAACAGAACGAGGGTATTAATGGAACACTAAGGGAAAACCGCTACACTGAAACCTAAAGGATGCACTCAAAGCTTAAAACAGGTAAGGGAGCTATGCCAGTATCATTAGATGCAACAGCTAAACATTGTTGATAACATTCTTTTACAACTTCGGCTGAATTTTCATGCAGTGCAGCAATAGTCCTCCAAGCAAGCAGATTAGCTACTCCTGTTTAGCTGTCACCAAATACCAAGCAGAAGGGTAACTGACAAACTTTTACAGTGAGCTTTTCTTTTTCTCCAGTCTTTTAGCTATCCATTTCAAATCACACCTTTTTCCACATTTTACAGCCAGCTTGATTTTTCTTCTTCATACTTTTGTGGGTCAATGAACGGCTTATCAATGGATTTGATCATCAGCTCCCCACAGTACACGCACTCTGCAGCTATTATATCGTCAATGTCTGACTTGATCTGCTCTCGACTCGGCTGCCCTTTTCCAAGGCTAATGGTGTCCTCCTCCTTCTGCCGATGCCGGGCCTTGGTGGGCTGGCTCGTAGCCAACAGCTTTTTCTGGAGCTCCTCTAGTTTGGTAAGCTTGTAAGAGGACAGATGAGGGTTCACCTCTTGCAAGAGGCAGTCATAGTGAAACATGTGGCTGCAGAGGAAGAGGTAGAATGGGCGGTTGAGCAGGGGGAAATCACAGGCGGCACATTTCTCCTGGGACTCCACCACACCATACTTGTTCCTCATCTCCTGGATGTCCTCTCGGATCCTCTTGGCGCTCTCTGTGGCTTCCTCCATCTCTTGTTTCAGCTCCTCAATGTGCTTGTTGTACTCCTCCAGGGAGTTGCAGATGGCCTCCTTGAAGTGGTCGATGGTGACAAAGTCAGGAAAGAAAGGCAAAATGTCCTCAATCTTCAGCAAATTGCAGCTGGACAGGCAGTTCATGGCTTTCTTGACATCTTTTTCCTCTTGAACCACATGACGGGCGATCTTCAACCAAAGTTTCTTCCTCAGCTCCTCATCATCTTCTGGCAGATCTGCACATGACTTGGCCAGGTCTACATCCACCTACAAGAAAAAAAAATAATAATTTGAATACTGTTCAACTAAAAGCAAATCAAACCAGCATTTAGTTTACCCTATGGTCTTTACACTTGGTAAAAGTTTTTAAAAATAAAAAATAATTACAATGATTTTACAATACAGGTGTATGTAATCCACCAAACTATTGTATAATTAAAATGTACACCTCTTTAAGAATTTCAGTCATACATGTATTCCAACATCATTTGTCCTGATGAATATGATTCAAATAAAAACATTTATAACAAGTCCTTTATCCCCTCTGCGATAAAACTACTCAATGAAGGTATGTAGATGTATTCCTCCCTCTACCTATTTATTTATCCAGCTATTTATGTATCACATACTGTTGTTGTGATTTCATGTGACTTTTTGTGACTCTTTGTTTTCCCTCTGTGTTTCGCACCTCTGTGGGAGAAGCCAAAGACAAATTTCCACAGCAGTAGACAATAAAGTATCTATCTATTCCGAGTATTTATCTGTACTTGATAAATGCTACATGTTCTTACTCATGTTGACAAAATTAATGGATATAACTGTGGCTACAATCGTTCATTTACAACTACTTAAAATGCAATTAATGAAAGAGTGTCATACTTGCAGTGCCAGATCCACAGCTTCTTCATAAAGTTCCATTATCTTATAAACGTGAACACAGGCCTGGCGATGGCCGTGCTCTGCAAACAGACGCAGTGCGTACTTCAGATCATAGTGGATTTCACTAGAGTGAGTTCCAGCCTGCTCCAAATACCAGAGCAAACATTCAGGTTTGTATTTAGCATAAAGGGACAGGAGGTAGTTGTGGATTGCCTCTTCTGTCACAGTCACTTCATACACACAAAACTCCATGTAGCGTATGGTCTCGTTAATTTGCTCTGTGCTGCCAATCTGGCTGTAATTAACCAGAGCAGGGATGAGCTGCTTGGCATCTAGTTTTTTCCCCATCTTGATCCAAGCATCCACAACTTTTTTCGGGATGTGCTGCATGAGAACGGGAGAGAACTTATAGAACAGTTTCTCGTCTGCGTGCTTCGACAAGACATCCAGGGCTGCCTCATAGTCATCGTGCTGGCAGTAGTGGGAGACGACTCGTTCGTAGTCCTGCATGATGACGGAGAAGTACACCATGTCGTCCACATTACCATGGCTGGCCAACAGATCATAGATGGTGGTTCTGTTGTTGTACAGGCATTCTTTGTTTTTGGGGCTGCTTAGGAACTTGCGGAACTCTTCTCTTGCTTCCAAGAAAGTGACACGTTTCAATTCATCTCCTTCAAGAATCCCCAGCCTGTTGAGGTACAGTTCAGTCAGCCATGTAACCAGCAGGGTGATTTGGGTCTTCTCACTGGACTTAAGGATACTGAGTTTCTTTATAAGGAACTCCTTGAGGGCTTCCTCCTGTTTGGCTTCAATGAATTTCAGTGCAATCTCTTCAAAATAGTTCTGTGTAAGGGCATAGCACTTTGCACTCTCCAGGTATTTCTTATTCTGGAAACAATGCTCTGCTTCCTTGGCCAAGACAATGTCCATACATTCGGGCCTATCCCTGCAGTACTCTTTAGCCCTGTCAAACTTGTTCATGCTCATGTACATTTGCCAGACATCTCGCGCCTCTCTTTGAATGTGATAGCGAAAAACCGCCTTTTCAGTGTATATCCATACCAGGCTGCCCACCGGATCTTTAATCATCCTTTTCAATGGCCCAAATTTGTCCGGAAAGACATCTTCGTAAACAACCTGCCCATTCAAAGTGCAGACAGCCTTCACACGATCCGGCAGGAGAAGGAGAAAATGGAACTGTGTCAGGACAATTGATATGGGCTTGTTGAATTTGAAATCAATATCAGGGGTATATTCCCAAACCTCCACATCACTCAGCAGAGAATCAGGGCGTCCATAGTCCAGATTCCCATACAACACTCCATTCCCCATCATCCAGGCAAAAGATTTTGGGGAGGTGCGTAGCTTGGAGGTGTAAAATGCAATCTCGCTGTAGCCCATGCTGACTGGGAACTCCTGAAAGCTGGGAAAGTGGTCCTGATTTTGACTGAAAATAGAGCTGAAGCCCTGCTGCTCGGCACCTTCCGCTACCTTCCCTACGAACTGAAACAGGCGCTTGCGGGTAGTGGCAATGATAAAGTACTTTGATTCAAACCCACGGTCAATCTCCAAGCAGCAAACAGGGGCCGGCTTGCCGTCTTCTTCCAACATGTGCACCTGTCGAAAATACTGGTCCGGGTTCGTGTTGAAAAGGCTTGCTCCTTCCGATGCCGAAATTTCAGCCTCAAAGATATGCCCCTGGGTAGTGCCAGCTAGGATGGGGCCCGTGTTGGTCTCTGTACCCAGTAGTTTGTTCCAAGCAATGCTCTCTATTAGGTGCCCCTTCCATCGAGACAAACTTCGTACTTTCTGGGTATTTCTGTTTAGGTAGAGGCACTCGCTTGACGTCAGACTGATCACCAGGTGGGCACCTGCAGAAACAATTTCAGTCAGCAAGGATTCTGTATTCCAAATCAAACAAAGGCATGTTAGCTATAAAGATCCACTGTCTGCTACTGGCATTGCAGGATTATCAATTTGACTCATACATTTGAGTTTTCACAAAGATGATATATACTAGGGAAACAACTTAAAAAACAGAACTTTTAATATCTTTAGCAGGAAGCCCAAGTCCAGTCCAGGGACTGGGGATGCAAAACTCAGTAACCCCAAATGTAGCCTGGCTGTATGTATTGAATCAGTGGTAAACCCTACTTTTGCAATTTGACAATCACAGCATAATACATAAACTTGAATTACAAAAAAAAAACATATGACCGTGTGCCAGTGAAATGTCAATTACACCAAATTGCAAAAGAGGGTAATGCCAATTTAAATAACTACAGACTTCATACTATTTATTTCCAGAGTTATATTCTATTGAACGTCTATGATGTGGTGCGACTTAAGTTCACAATTTTTTTCTCAGACTGATTGGTAGAACACACATCATTGCTTTAGGAAGCCACATGCAACAACATATCCAGTCTTTTTTTTATTAGCCAGCACCTACACACAACTATTGGTGTGGAGAGCAAAATGATCCATTTACTGTTCCAAAGCTTAAAAACATCTGCACCACCAATATTCTACCAGATTTAAATATGCCAACTTCTCTTCAGTATAAGCCTCTGATACTTCTTACCTTGACAGACAGACAAGACAGACTTGAGTGTGATTAGATTTTGCAATCAAGTGACAATAGAATGTGGACAGAATGTAGACAATAGTAACCACATTCCTTTTAAATTCCTGTGAAACAAAGATAATGGGTGTGCGAGATCTTGCAATCTCAATATCACTTGTTTCACATTTTGAAAAGACGAGAAATGTGCAGTCACTGTGGTATTCTGTTGAAATGGGGTTAAAATAATGACTGTTTTACATACCTTCTTGTACAATAGACAATCCCATTTTCCTTATCAAACTAGGATTAGGTGTACAGTATACATATATAAAACATAAAAAGTCTTTAACCCAGAAGATGGCAAGGTACATAAAACAACACACACTACAGCTTAAAGACGTGTTATAGTTTTTCATACTGTTCAGCAATTACTCCTCCAAAAAAGTTTAAATCAGTGTTTTATATTTCGTCTGCTTATTCAGTTTCATCTAGCTGCCAAATTCAGTCAGCTTTGTATTGGCAGCAACAATGACTGCTTTAATGAAAAAAAAATTGCACTTTCAGTATACTGAATTTAAACTTTGTAAATGCAAATTAATTATGCAAGATTTAGGTGAAATACACTTAAATAACAACCCAAGCTGCTTTTTACCTGTAGGGTCAAGGAAGAGTTTGTGTACTTTAGCTTCATCTTTACGTCCAAGTTCAACTTGATTAGGTTGATCAGGCTTCCCAAGATCAATCCTGCAACAAAATGATGCCAATATTATTTATATATTCAGTAATAAGCAAAACTCTCTGGAAGAAACAGTGTTTTCAGGTCTTTAATATCAGGGACAACCTCTTCCTCATCACCATAGTTCAATCTATCAATACAAATTAATTATGTGACTAAGAAACATGCAGTTTGTCTTTATAGTAACAATGTTTTTGACACATTCAGATACACACCCAGGAACCAACAATTGTGGAAACATTGATTTGGCCCTTACATTGGACCTCAGTAGCAATTGTATCGCCAGAACGAAGTCAAGCTGAGATACCAGCAACATAAACACTTAATATTTTATAACAGTACCTCAGCAAAGTGTCCTTCCCAAGACTCATACACAGCTGGTTATTACAGACTGCAAAGTGGTTAATCTTCTCAGGAGGAGAGAAATCAATTCTTTGCTTGTTAAATATTGGCTTCTCTTCTTCCAACCTGGCATTCACAAATCCTAGAATAAAAATTAAACCAGAGTAAAGTTCCCAAAACCGTAGTATCCGACAGCAAAACAGATCTCTGTTCAATTGTTTTGATTGAAAAGACTGATGTTTCACTTCTGCCGGCTTGCCATCTGAACTCAGTGAATCACCGAACAATTGATTACAGTATAGATCATAATTTTGTCAGAATTTGAATAAGTGACACATGGACAACAAACTGCGAAAGACGTCATAAAACTACTGTCAAAGACCCTGGATAAAAGTCAAAGTCAATATTAATATATTAAGGAGTAAACAACGCAAAGGCTTCGTATCAACTAACAATCCTTGTCTATTACATGCAAATTCACGTCTTGCTGAACGTATCCTCCATTTCTAAAGGCATTCATGTTTACCATATTCATACTGATTTCATTTTAAATAAGAACAAGTAGAAAGGAAAACATGAACTGCTCTTTCTTGTTACAGGCCCTTACCCCCGACTTTACCTGAATGAGTAATTCCGATGTTGGAGGCAGAGAGGCGGGTAGTTTGCTGCATGGAGTGTCGGATGCTCTGCGAATCCTCATACTCATCAAGTATTGAAGCCATGGATCTATTTATACAGGTCTTGAAATGAACAAAATGGTCAAATATCTACAAAGGTCGTAATTGCACTACCATGTCTCGAGAGAGAAGGGTGAAAATGATTTCCTCTTTTCTCCGCGTTTTGTCTCTCTTGTGGTATGCAAACAACAGTACTGACAGTTTGTGTTAGCAAATGATGGCCTCTGATTTAAAAAAAAATAATACTACATCCATACAATTCGTACAGTTCGGACAATATCGCTTTTAAACGCAACAAATCGCTCCGACTTTGTAATTGAACGACAGTGCAATTCAAATCAGCTGACCCCTTTCGTATCACATGATAGGGGTGACAACAATGAAGATTGAAGTCAAATTTTGCACAAGTTACACCACAGGAGGGCGCTGTTAGCTAATGTGATTATGATGATGGCCTACTTGACAATTAACTGGAGCTAAGTGCCTCAGTTGGATATTTATAGAACGATTAAATATCCTCAGTACAAACTTCGAAGGTCCAGACAAACACTTTAACTACAGATAAATTCTCTTCTTATAAAGGAAGTTTTTTAAAGGAACAAGGAGTACTCATATGCATCACAGACCCACATTTTCCACCATTTAAAGCTGCGTCTACTTGAGTGATTTATTGGCACCAGGCCCGCTACACTATTGACACTTTGTTGAAGCTAATTGAAAAATGAAACCCTATTGGAAACACACGAGAAAGCGAAGGCACTGTTTGCAGCAGTAAATTCTGCGAGAGGCCCCGTGATGTAACCTGGTCATCTCGCTTATTTCCATGTGCAATTAGGACTGTAAAACTGCAAGTGCTACAGCACATAAGACGAATGACAACAAAAATCTCATCCACCTACATCTACCATAAATAAACTGTTTCAAAGTCTATTAAAATTGTTTCAGCGGTGTAATGTAAAATGTACTTTTCAAAAAGACTGTAGCGCCAGTTGTCTGGTTTGGGTACACCTCCCACCGAGGCTCGCCTGTTAACTGCACCATTATCTTCCTGCTTCGGGGAGCGGCCATGCAAATTACGACTTGTTTGATCAGAAAGTTGGTACTAAAGGGACGGCGACAGGCGTGGGAGTGTCAGATCCCATTAGACGGCAGGACAAAGAAGCACCAAGATTGTGTTTAACCGATGGTAGACAAGAGGAACACCCACCTCTCTGGAGTTACGCATCCATCCCTGGCGTCCAACTTCTGCTCAACAGTGCATACCCACTATACAACAACAGTAAATTGTACTGCACTGATTAAGAAATGCCACCGCAAATGGAATATCTCTGTGAAGAGAGCACATTGCCGACTTTGCCCCCATCCCTGGACCGCCAGAGTCAGGAGCCCGAGGTGAAGTGTGTGCTAGTTGGGGACGGCGCAGTCGGAAAAACCAGTCTTATTGTGAGCTACACAACCAACGGATACCCCATGGAATACCAACCGACTGCGTTTGACATCTTCTCGGGTAAGCAGCAACAGAGTGGCAGGTTCCAAAAGTCGTGCCAAGAAACTTAACCCGATATTAGATGAATGAAGTTAATTACCCTTGGCGGTATCGTTGGGGTTTTTGCTTTTGCATTGCCTCTACCTAATTACTAAACGTCACTGACAATACATGATTTAATTAAATTATAAATTGTTTATGTGCTTTTTTTAGCTGCTAGTGTAGTTATTTAGTTACTATTGTTTTCTGCGTACTTAATCTAGTGTGAAAGAAGGAGTGCTTGCTGCTGTAGGAGTATACAGAGAAGGATACTGCAGCAAGCGATTGTACCTGGATTAAAAAAAAAAAGATATGGTACAGTTAATACACGAGCCTGGGAGGGAGGTTTAGCCAAACCAGTTAAATCAATTATCTCTGCACTCTTTTTGAAAAATGCGTTTTAGCATTAAACCATAAATCTTCGATTATCCTAATCTACTATACCGCATATATACCCTTGCCGAAAAAGCTATGTTTCTAATTAAGAACGAGTCTAATTTAATGAGCCACAATTAGTTCAATACGTTCTGGTGCCTTATGAGATTATAATTATGGACTCAAGGTGAAGTTAGTCTCATTGGATAGGAGAGCTTTTAGAAAATGTTGGCTGCATTGGCTACAACTTTCTCTGTAGTTTATCAGTTGCTAGGGGAGTTTTTTTCCTGTTCTCAGCTATACGTATTTTAAATGTTAGCATATTTTAAATTAAATGACCATGGTGTAAATTCTTTATTATTTTCTGGACTGTTCAAGCATTACAGTTAACAGGAGGTGTGTGCGTAAAAACCTTTCAAAGGACTGGAATAACGTGCGCTTTTCTGTGTGCATCCTTTCACAGGACACGTGCAGGTCGATGGTACACCAGTACGAATCCAGCTCTGCGATACTGCAGGACAGGTATGAATCACTATTGAATAATACAAATTAAGATTCCCTCCTCTACAGTTGAGCATTACCGTTGTGTTTCTTGTGTATTCATTTTAAGACGCGCCATGGTAAAACAAACGTGTTCACTGCCACGTCTTTTCGTTCTGTGTAATGGTGTAAAGCTCCTTAGTACTGAAATGAGATGTATAATCCAGCATACGTAACGAATTTTGAAACGAGCCATTCATTTCACAGAGGCATTCTTTCATTCGAGCATGTCTGTTTAAAAGGAGATGGCAGTAAGATGTGAAATGAGGAGAGCGCCCTTTCATCCTGGAGCATGTGCTCGTAGGAACGGGCATTGAGCATTTAGAAACGCTACCTTAGATTATGAAATGCCCTTTATTACGGAGTGCTTTCACTCCCTAATATATAGCACGAACCTGCTCTGCTATACACCTGAAAAACAAATGCAAAACTCCCTGAAATGAAAAAGACACTCCAAAAGCTCTTTACATATGGGGAACCACATTAGCTATCACTGAAATGCAGTGTCAACCTGGGTAATTTTTTGGCAGTGTGTCCAGCAGGCACGCTATACTTTTATTCCTCTTTGCTAATAATGGTGAAGTAATTACCTACTGACGTTTGATTATGTCACTAAAGAAGTTCAGATTCATGGGAAGGAAGGGATTATGTTTCCTTGTGTTACTCAGTACTCTGTTGCTGTAATTAATACTTCTGTGTATCATCTGGTGAGTCATCCAAGGCTTGAATCACTGTGTGATCACTGGTTTCCGTAACTGCAGAAACTACGGTTTCTTAACATTAAGCAATTTACTTATTATATTACATTAAAAATATATTTGAAACAAACTGAACCGCTTCACAGTTAAAGAGAGAGTTATCAGTCATGTCTGCCTTCTATAAACATCAAATGTAAACATTGCAGATAAAATAGATAATAATTTGGACAAATTAGTAAGTCAATATGAAATCAGTTTTATTGGCAGTACAACTTGTGCAGGAAATCGGTAAATGCGCAACTATTGTCTTTTTAAATACAAATATTACAATTTCAGAGTACGCATTTATTGTACGTTCTTTTAAACCTTTGTATTTACACAAGACATATGTGTCTTTTTATACATGGATATTTTTTTCCTTCACTGTCCACTCCTCTTTATCACATTGGAGCAAAGTATGTTCATGAATTTAATATCCACTTTCATGTGCCATAGAAATTCTTATCTGTTTAATATGATGTAATGCTTATTACTATATCCATCCATTCAGTTTTGAAGCTGCTTTATCCAGTACAGGGTTGCAAGGGAAGTCATAGCTTCTCATTACTGCACATTCTAGATTTCTAATTTTTGTAGAAAAATTGTTTCCATACTTAGATGTAGGGATATCCACTTCTGAGTGACTGGCTGTTGCCCTTCTATGGCTCCGCTGTTTTTTGCTTACATGTGGGCCTTGGGGGGGCCCCCAGAGACGTATTTTTCTCCTCTGTGCCTGATGGTTACATTGTTACTCTGACGCATTAAACTACTTTACCTCCACTTACACTAATGCATTATTATTTTATTGTATAGTCCGTGTCAATAGCTGTGAAAGTGCACTTTTGACCACTTGTTGTGGTCAAAATAAAATTGACTTGGTTTGCGATACGTTCTAAATGCACCCATGTCCTGTGTTTTCCAGGAGGAGTTTGATCGACTTCGAACTCTCTGCTACGCTGGTACAGACGTCTTCATCGTGTGCTTCAGTGTGGTCAACCCTACGTCTTTCCAGAACATAAGCGAGAAATGGATCCCGGAAATCCGGGCCTGCAACCCCTCGTCACCCATCATCCTTGTGGGAACCCAAGCTGACCTGAGGCATGACGTCAATGTGCTCATCAACTTGGATCGACGTAAAGTCAAACCGGTGCTTAAATCTTGCGCTAGAAATCTTGCGGAGAAGATCCGGGCCCAGGACTATGTGGAATGCTCTGCCTTGACTCAGAAAAACCTGAAGGAAGTCTTTGACTCGGCCATCTTCGCAGCGATCAAATACAAGGCCCGGCAGGAAAAGAAACTGAAAATGTCCACAGACCGCACAAAGACCTTTTCAAAATGTGGGTGGAAAAAGTTTTTCTGTTTTGTCTGACTTTAAAAGACCAAACTGGCCTGAATTAACTTATTACTGACTCGCAACGTGACACTGGACCCACAGCTCTGCCATGGGTCTTGCCTAAAGGCAAGAGTGATGGATTGTGGGACTTGGGAGCCTGTGGCTCACTTCAACAGATTGCTTGCTTAGGTGAATGAAAATGTTTACACAGCATATTTTCCAATGCAAAAAAAGAGCTAACGAGACTGTTCTTTGATGTATCATTTTGCATTGGTTCCTGTTTGAGAAATGCACATCATGGATTTTAAAATGTAGCAAATCAGGGCTCTAGTTCAAAGGTCATGATATTATTATATCATTTCATTAATGTAAAAAGGCTACTGTAGAGCCTTAGGTGACAGAATGATCAAGATCCATCCAGACATTAGGTACTGAGGCCCCGTTTCCTTACACAGGTTGTCCTGGATATCTGTTGAGAGAATTTGTGGCTCTCCGAGGAGCTCTTTATGGAACCTAGCTGGGCTGGCTAGGGAAGAACTCTTCCGAATCTGATTGAGCACCCAAATACATCAAGCACCTACAATTGCAACTAACAGCTCTAGTGTTAGATTTGGCACCTCCCTGAATGATTGCACTTTAAATTTTTAATTGGCTATACACCGGCAGTCCTTAAACTATTTTAAAAAAGAAAAAGACTAGAGCAAGCTTTTAAGGAGATTAATGGCCATAATTACGTATGCAAAACATATTTACTCTTCTACTGTATGGGAAATGTTTTCCACAAATATACTGCTAATTTCCTGTATCTGTGACTTAAACTACAAAATGCGTGTAAGGGAAATTTGGGGAATCTGTAAAAGATTATTGAGAATAATCTTGGAGATCTTCCATGATTGTTATATTCTTCAGAAAAATATGGATCAGTGAAGAGAGAATGCAATCCACAAGTCACAAGCAAACCTTTGACAAGACACTTTTAAACTGATTGTTATTCATTGACATATTGCTCCTAATTGTGATCAAAATCTTTTATTGTTAAAGGATACTTATTAGTATGTTTTTGGATTTTTCTGAAGTACCCAGTTCTAGCTATTGACTTAATAGTTCAATCCTGTTCGAACGGCAAGTTTTATTGCTTCTTGTGGAAGCTTTTAATTAAAAACAAGCCTTATCCTGAAATGCAACACTATTTGGTTATATAAATAGTTTTGCTTTTTTATTTCTTTAAACGAGAAGGTAATAGGTCTTTTTTTCCTCTTCATTGTAAAAGAACAAAACTTGATTTGTGGACTGTAGGGACTTGTCTGCAAAGAGAATTTTACTTTGATATTTGATATCTGTAGATAAGAGGAACAACACAATTCTAGACTTTAATGACATGTAATTTATCTACAAATGATAGTTTTATACAGCAAACTTTTCAGTTATAATTCAGTCATTTTCACATTTTTTTTACATTTTCTTTGGAAAGAAGTTTCATATTTAGAAGGTTCATTTTTTTTTATGAAGTGTTGGAAAATAAATTATTAAATCTCCAGAAAGTCTCACTGTGTTGCTTGCTATAATGTAAATGTTTTAAAAATCATCCAGTACAAGTTGTTTTCTTTTGCAACAAAGTTCTAAAATATTTTGGAAAAAAACCAATAGTACTTGTAATTTGTTACCAATGATAATAATCATTGTCAAGTTTCACAAGATCAAGGAAATGTCATCCGACTAATTCAGATGTGAAATTTACAACTTTTATGCCAAGAGCAATATAAATATGGAGCCTGTATAACATTACATGCGTGTATGGAAGCTCGCATACAATCGGCAAAGAATGAAGGTCATGTAGTCTTAGAAAAAAGTAATCTAGAGTTAAGGGGAACATAAAGTGCACACTAGTATAGAAGACTCCGTACACAGTACTGTGTATATATAGAGAAATGTTTCAAGTAATATATTCAGAGTGCTTAAGTATCCATCTGTCCATTTTCAACCAATTCAGAGTCTTGGAGAGATGGAGCTCATCTCGGCCAAGCACTGGGTGCAAGCTGGGATACACCCTGGACAGGCTGCTAGTCCATTGCAGGACACACACATAGTCACAGGTGTGCACAAATTCACAACGGGGCCAATTTTCCCAGGAGCCAAGTAACCTACCAGTGTGTCTTAGCAGGACATTGGGAGAAAACCTGAGTGACTGATGAAAACCCATGACGCCATAGGAAGACCCCATACAAACTTCAATCAGATCGCACTCCTGGTCTGGCTTTGAACGCAGGGTGCCAGCAATAATAATACTACTAATAATAGGAAACTTTATTTTTTTTATAGTGCTGTTTAAATGTGGCTTCTTAAAGACCTTTACAAAAGGTATGTAAAAAAATCAGTAGATGTCGGGGGGGTGGAGTTGAGTAGAAAAGCAAAGCAGCACATAAAACCAATTAAATAAAGCCCTTCTAAAATAGAAGATTCTGCCTCAGTTTAGAATTATTTTTCAAATGTATTTCTTGACATTTTAGCCACACAGATAACCTCTCCATATGGTTTAAACCTTTTACAAATTATGCGAACCAGTGCACCGGCATGCCACACATGCTTAAAACTAATTTGGTTTTAATATAATTTAATCTGAGACGACTATAAAGTAAATCCCTCACACTGGATTTGCTAAAGAAAAATAATGTACTGTATATGGGAATACATTTATAAGGTAATTTGAAAAGGTTTAAAGTATATGGAAACATTATCTGTTTTGTTAAAATTAAAGAAATAACACATTTAAAAAAATAATTCTTTGTACTTGCAATCTTTCCTGATGTCTAAGAGCAGACGTTTTTATGTAACGTGGATTTTTACGTAACATGGATTATTGTGTATTCGAAATACACAATAATTCAAGATGCTGTTATTTTGCCAGACTAAAAATTCCTGGAAAAGGGGTAACAACTGCTTACCAAAGGTTGCATAAGCCTTATTGAAAATGAACACTACACAGAATTGAATATTAATTAGCACTCCACAATAAGTATGTTAGTGATATAAAATATGAAAAATGCCCTTAAAGAGCTTTCTAAAGCTTTATTTAAAACCCCCTAGAAAAGAACCAATAATGTCTTTGTGCCTAGTTTGTGGCACAAATGAAGGAGTCAGGAGAATAACAACAGGAGATTTTATTGGTGAAAGTACTAATCCAACCATTGAAACTTCCTGATGAAAAAGCCTCAAATTAACAATTGTAGGGAACTCACAACTGGATACCAGTTGCAAGTGATGAAAGGAATTTAGGAGTGTTTAAGTGAAGTTGTTGTCTTTCTCTTCTTAAATGGGATAATTGGATTTAAACACCCCCCACAATACCTCTTTTTAGAGAACCATTAAGGAATGAATGTAGCATTGGTCAGTACAACATCACCTCTTCTAAAAACTGCAGTCTGAGGTTTCTGCAGTGACTACAGAGTTTATAACTGGTTATAAACTGCAGCTGTTTTATAGCTGGAGCTCCCATGGGGGTATGTTTGCTCATTTATACATGTTAAAAAAAAGAATGAAACAAATCCTTTTGAATAAGTTATCAAGGGAAGAACAAAATCAAATGTTTTTTATTGCCTTATATATATAATCTCATACACATATCCAACTGAAGGCAGCCCAAGTACTGCTCTCATAAGAGCTTCTTTAGATTCAAGGTACAGCAATTTATACAGTAGCTACATAATTATTGATTCTTAGTAAAGAGGGCTGAGATTAATTTTAGAATGGAAATGAAGAGATCACTCTTTCAGAGACTGAAAAAAATAATGGTCCTGGTGGGGTGTTGTAGTCATCCAAGGATACTAATTAATGCTTTATTGGTCCTAGGCTTTCAATCAGAAACAGGAAAAGGGCTCTGTGACTGGTTTATATAGATGCAAATTTAACCACATTTTCAACATACAAATGATCTTACCTACTATGATCCTGTAGTGACACAGAGTTTGCATATGTAAACTCTCTCCTGCACAGACCTACGTGACCAGACCAGAAAACACAAGTACCTAACAAGCAAATTATACAGGTTGTGTGAACCATAATTGTTATTAGTTAAAAGTTATTTGGTTTTTCCTTTTTTTCCTGAACATCCATCCATCCATTTTCTAACCTCTATTCAATGCAAGGTCTCATGGGAGCCAGAACCTAAAAAAGCCAATACTATTTACTTTGCTTCTGTACTCTTCTATACCCAAGAGAAGAGATTCCATATGAATGTAAACTAAAGCAGGCTGAAATGAGTCTGACTGATTACTAACTTCCTTTTAACAAACAGATTCATTGTTTTTTAAAACTGCATTTTGACACCTGAGTAATTTCCATATAATACAAGACCACCCATAGGGGAAGAATTTGAAACACTACAGATGGTCCTGGCATAACAGGATAGTTCCTGGTTTTGATAAGATTCCAAGGCCTGTGATCCACAGCCACATCAGAAAGAGTTATAGGACCTTCACCTGATAAGTATGAAACAAAGTAGGCATGAAAATGAATTATTTTCCATCGAAAAAGGCAATAAACTACAGACTCTCCCGAGAGGAGGACTCAGAGAAAAGAACTGACATGCCTTTTGAGTTTCAGTGTTTTCCAAGGCTAAGGACATGGCTGGTGTCTATGCCAGTGACATCACTTGCATTAATTTAGTAAACATGGTAATGAAGGCATCAAGCCTGAATTCTCACACCCTAACAAGTGGTGCCAGTTATACTGCACTACAAAACCAGAAAAAGATTTATTCTAACTGAACAAATGTGAAGCAGAAAACAAAATAAATTAAGTGACCCTTTGTTTTTGTGAAACCAGGCATCTTTCTGTAGGCCAGTGCATACAAAAGTGAGTGTAAAGCTAGAATCCCTAAACAAAAACAAAAGCAAAATCCTCATAAACGTATACCATTAGCATTCAGGACACAAGCCAGAATCATTGCCAGCACTGAACACTCACCTGTACATATTCTAGGCTGCATTGATAGCACGTTGACCTCCTGGAAACAAGGCCATCCTATTACAGAATATTGTAATTATAGGTTGAAGGAACATGTACTGAAAAGAAGAGGGACAGTTTGGAAAAGGGACAAGAGAACAGGAAATGATTTCTTGTAAAAGTACTGCCACACATTGCAAGTAGTAATGTTAAGACATGGGCAGATACAATAGAACACACATTGAGCAATAAAGGCTAAACAGTCAGGTTTAGTTTCCCATGAATGGTGAGGAGTTTCTCTAGCTCTGTGGTTTTGGGCTTGGTTAACAATCAATTGTCTTAAAAGTCTCCCAAGAGGAAGACCATTATTTTCCCAGGGCTCATGAGAAATGAGTTTTCTCTCTTTCTTGGCAGTGCTCCAGTTTCTGATTTTCTGAGTTTCAGTGATGTCATTTCTTGGCCAACTATATGAGAACCAACAGGTGTGTATTTTCCTCAGGGCATTTCTCCGTAAAGAAGCTTCTACCTGCACATGTAAATGAGCAAGAACAGTTATTGCTACAAGCAGTTTGGTTGTGGAAATGTTAATTTTGTATTTTGGCTTAAGAATCAAAATAAAAGATTGCAATTCTGTTCTCCAGTATTCCACCACTGGTTATTTTGAGACTTTACAAAGCATTATGTATTACTGAAGTTCATTGCTTTTCATATAAGGTTGCTAAACAGATCTTCTGACTTCTTGTGGTCATTAAAAATACCATTAAAGTCTTTGAACACTCACTGTTATGGCTAAATTCAAGTTCAGGCCTTCTCAGTCTGACCAAAAAGTTCCTTGAGTGTTTAATCACTTCACCAAATTATCTGTTGTGCAATGAGCCATGGGCACAAAGTGCCTTTCGAACACTGCCATGAAAGCACAGGGCTAGAGTGAATTCCCAGCATAATATAAAGAAGGGGGATACTTTGGGAGGAAAATAAAATGCCAGGTACAGTGTTAGCTAACCTTTTTGTTCTTAGAAACTTGAATACTTATGATTGCACCCTACTTCTTTGAACATCCTCAGCAGACCCTCTTACTGAATGTTTTCATTTTCGTTGATTAATGGCTCAGCTTACCCCATAAAAGAGTAAATTTATATATGCCACTAATCAGGGGTGTGGTAAATTGAGCGGAAATGCACACTCCAGAATAAACAATGGGAACAATATATAACATTATGTCAAGTACAGAAATGTCTTTAATCCAAGTGAAAGCCAGGTTTAAAATAATGAAATACTCAGTTTAACATAAAGTTATGCCATTTATGCCATAGAGGATGCCATTTGGCCAATAAAGGTCATTTGATTGCTGGCAGGCAATTCATCAAAGCATTTTTCCTAAGTGTTTCATATGACAGAAGCCAGAGAATCAGCTTCAAAGCCTAGCTGGGTAACTGGTTCATCCTCACTCCTCTTCACAATCTTAAAAGTAATACAAAAGTACAGACAACTAGCAAAAATCTTCTCAGAAGCCTACTGTGATTTGTAAGTCAACTAAAGTTGCTGAAGGAGAAAAGAAACCCTAATCTACTACAGTGTGACCGTAGATAAAAGGCAATAAAATACACTGTTGTCCAAAGTCTTACAGGAATTCACATACTAAGCTTTAGTTGAAATACATATATATAGTAGAATGTGCAAAATAGACAGTAGATTTTCTTAAATCATGCATGAACAGCACTTGTCTCTCAGAACCGGTTTATACTCATGAAGTAAAGCTCACGTTGTTCATATTTCTTGGTTAAGAATTCACTGACTACCACTTTGACAATTAATTGACAAAGTATTAAAATCAGTTTATTTAGAATGCATTATATTATAATTAAGGTCATAAATGTTTAACTAGTTGCACTCTGCAGCTGCATTTAAGCACAGCACTTAATTAGATCCACGGTCTCACACAATCAGCATATTGGGTGTTAAATGCACAGCTACTGTGGCTTTCTAAAGAAAGAATTAAGTGCATAAATAAGTACATATACAACTTTTCCTCTTCAAGTGAGTTCAATTATGGAGTAAATGGGTGCCACATTAAGCAGCTAGAAGAAAGTTCTTAATGGGACCCATTGCTTATCTCCACAGTTCAAGAGGGAAACTGTAAACAGTACACAACCAGCATGATTATCACCTGGGATAACACCTTTAAAAATGTCTTTATTAAAACATTCAAAGGGTCAGAGACTCATGTAGGTAAAGCCCAGTGAAAATTGCACAATCTGAGATCCCAGTGATAACAAACAGGAACCTATCTTGATATATGTTTTCTTTTTGTTTGGTTGCAATCGAAAAACAAAGCCACCCCAGAAGACATCCACAGGGAGATTCTTTACAGTGATTGGCTTGCTGAGGGCTCCTGTGCAGTGGCGTGCTTGTCTGGGAAAGACGTGGTTGCTTTGTTCTCACACTGTTGTGTGTGAGGTTGTGAAATGGGACAACCTCAACACAACACTGAGCTACAAGCAAAGACAAGGAGCGATAAGCCTCAGCTAGTTTACGGAGACCCCTCCCCACTGGGCGGAAGTGCAGTAGTGTAAGTGTAGTGACCAATGAAAGACAGTGTTTACCCAAGCTACCCAGGGCTTGTCTCAGAGTTTAAAATACAAACACTGTCTTGTACTTCATCCTCCCTGAGAAAGTAAACCCATGATTAGATGACTTCCAAAAGGCCTGTTGCTACATGCTCCAGATGACTGGTTCAGTGACCAGAGTGTTACTCAGGGTTAGACAAACTTTAAACTTTAATTTATCAGCTCTCCTGAACTGACATCAGGTGGGTGTTTTATGCCAGACTGTTGTATGAAGCAACCAAAAGATAATTTAATTGCTTCTTTAATTACGTGTTAATTGCGGTTACCTGTGTGCACATAAACCATGTCGGCAGTAAGTGACACTTGCTGTATATTAAAACGGCTGCATTTAGCACATTTACTCAGTGGGCAGTTTAGAGATGATTATTGGAAATAAGTTGACATTTTCAAACAATGTGAAAAATATTCAACATAAAAATATTATGTAGCAGATACCCTTCAAGTCATGTTGAATACAGAAATATGCAAAAGCATAATGGATAACAGTATTAATTATTCTTTAATTAAGGCAATTTCATTACATCCGATGAATAATGAGAATTTCTTGCAATTAACCTGCAGTTTACTGCAGGACTGAAATACAAATAAAGTTACTGGCTGTTCAATAATCATATGCACCCATACTCTTGGGAGTGTTAAGTGGCAGAAGAAATGTTATCAGAAGAAGATCTTGATACGAATAACTAGAAAAGGCTATCGTTTAAGTACATTCCTTTATTCTGTCTGGTGACTGTTACTAACATATGTATATAGACCTCAAGCTAGCTCTTCCAGAGCTTGTGATGACTAAACATTCTCATTAGTTTTCATTTATCAGACAAATCCATAGACTCCAGTGACTATTGACTTGAAGTGGGTGGTAGCAAACTCACACGTTGCATAATGCCTTTGCCTTTATTGCAATTGAACTGCTGTTAAAACAGACAAAAGAAAAACATTACTCATACTTAAATATAATTTTACTATTTTATCCCATCAAAGGGACATACAGTGCTTTAACAGCTCATTATTTCTTGTTTCACTTTCACGCCTATGCATTATATGGAAAGAATTTTTTTCTATTTTGTCCTATCATTGGGTGGTAAAACTCCTGACAGTATCCAACAAAAATATACGTTTGGCGTCCATGGTAAACTCTTAAAACTATAACAGAACATAAGAACGATTGTTCTCCAAGGCCTGTATGAATTTAGGAAATTCTTTTTTATATTTCTCGATTAAAAGAATTGGATGTTGGTTTTGTTGAACCATTTAGATTAGAACTTTGCATAGCATCTTCATTTTGGATGACCATTTAGCACTGCAAGTGTTAGTAGTATTTTATGCTGTGATGACATTACTTCTATTGGGGTTTCTTAAATAATGTGAACAAAAAATACAAAAGAACATTTGATCTTGAGAAAAAAGGAGAAAATACACTGATTCGAGCAGCAAAGGAAACCAAAATACATTCAGGCCATCTTATCTACGACTGCCTCTGGCACTGACTAGCAGCACACACTGTGCGTCTGGCAGTGGGGGCTGGTGGGCTGAGAGAGGGCATTGTAAATCTGTGATCTTACACTGGGAAGTGTGAAAATTCAGTCAAACAGTTGAAGCTTGTCACCGAGGACACACAGACACCCCAGGGTGCATAAGACTACAGAAACAGTAGGTTTTTAAACCATCACCTGCTGTTTTATTGGGGGGAGGATTTCCATATGATAAAAAGATTCTTCAAGTGTATTTTTCAACCCCAGCAAAAGCTAAGGTAAATTGGATGTAGCAGTGTCCTGTCAGATAGGAGACATTGAATACCCTCGAAACCACCTTCAACAAACAACTTCAAATCATCATATAAAATGCGCCATCTCAAAAAATCATTATCCAAGCACGTTTAAAGAATTAAGATACAATACCGCTGTGCATGAAACAGTAAAACCGACGGTTCGGTTAGATAAGAAAAAGATCAGAAAGGCCTACGTCATTCAGGAAAAGGCAATGGAAAATGATCATACTTTCCCTTTATTCTCTTACTCAAAAGCTTTTTTCCCAAAGCATGACAATTCTTTAAAGTACACCAGAACTGATATTTCCTGGTGTACGCTATTTTTAGATTTCGTTATTACAATCGAAAGATAACAGTAACATCATGCAAATTATTAGATAGCAAAAGAAAATGGTAAAGAAGAGGCTCTTGAGAATGAAGAAAACAATCAAAATATAAACTAGAAATGTATATTAGGCAAGACTATGTGTAAAAGGCTTTAAATATCACAAATTATATATATTGCAATTACTCATAGTGACATTGAGATTTTCAGATCACATTCAGTACTAAGTGTTGTTCTTTATGCAGTATTCGGACTGGCATTGAGCCAGCAGTTTGTGAAATGCCAAATCTCAATTTAGACATAAAAAATTCAGTCTTTTGAAACTACTGTGAGTAATCTCTCCTATGATACTGACACAGTTTATGCCAGGCCTTTTTCTGCTTCTTACACAGAACCTTGATTACCCCCAGAAGGTAATAAGAAAATAGCCTACATTAGAGAAAGGAAGAAGTCAGAGAATAAAAACCAGAATGAAAGGCGTAAGTTGGTCTGGTTCCAAAAGACCTATACATCACTGATAGCTGAGTCCAAGCGTCTTGTTTCCAGAAGACTGGCTCCACAAGAAGTGCACGTTTATTTTCTTTATCAGAGAAACAGGTTGGACTGGTTCCTGGGTTTCTAGCAATGCCATGATGATTTTGAAAAGAAACCAGCTGATCACTTAGATTCAGTTCAACTGCATTATGGGATTTAACAGTCAATGCCTCTACACTTCAAAGGGAGCATTTACAACTGTAAAGTGAGTTGAAGCAGGGCTTTGTTTTCCAAATGAATACAATACGATTAACAAGGGTATCACCTCAGTGGTTATCAACCTTGTATTATATAAACACAGTGATCCTCTTTTGTATTAATGAGAACTTTGTTGGTTCCTGTGTGTACACATATGAGACCACAGACTTAAGATAAATGGGGGAGGTCACCTCTTTGACAAGGACACATAGTGAAAAATTGTTTTTGCTCTGAGCACATGGCTGGTTATACTGCCAATTCACTGTGTTTTCTGTCCAAGTCCATAATGTTGACATTGTCAGTGAATTTGAGAATTTTAAATACTCTTTCTGTTAGCTTGTCAGAGTAGGATTTTCAGGAATTGTACCCGGTCATTCTTCTTCGCACTGATACAGAGCAACAACGTCTTTTTTTGTAACATGGTGACCAAAATGATACAGAATATTTAAAATGTCTTACTAGTCCATTATATAATTTCTGTATAACAGCCTCCCATTTAAATTCTATACTTTCAACTATATACTGTATCCTTACATTGTGTTGGTTTTTTTATTTCTCCAATTTTCTCCAAAATATAAATGATGTGTCAACATTATTTTGCTTACATCCGACACATTACAGTACATCAGGCTTTCATGTCCTTTTTTCCATTAGGATCCTTTCAAGCTCAGCATTTTCCATTATTATCTATAGTTTAAGTTTTTGTTTCCTGTATGTAACTTTTCCATTTCTCCACATTATAAGTAATCAGTCAGATGTTTGCTGAGTCTGTGATCTTATTTTTTAATTACATTTGCAAGTTCTATAATCTAAACCGATTACTTTATCATCTGCTAAATTGTCTAATTTACAAGCTATATAAAAGTCAATTATCCCAGAAGCCAGAATCTAGATTCAAAATATAAATTACAAAGAGTAGTGGTCCTAATAGAGATCCCTGATGAACTCCAGTAATTGCATCACTCCAATCTCTTTGATTTCCATCCATTAACCAGTTCTTAATCCAATTACATCCATTTCCTAGAATGCATCCTGCCTGCAATTAGAGAATTAATCTTTTTTAGAAACGTTATCAAAAATGTAATTATATCATACCATATGCACTGTTTGTAACCTTTACTGTTGTTGCTTATTCATAGAACTTTAAAAGGTTAGTTAAGCAAGACCTAAATTTCCTAATTCTGTTTTGACTGCTTAAATCCTATTGCCATACTGATGATGTAATTATTGACTCTATATTTTCATAAAAATAAGATTTGTTATTCTTTAATTACTTGGTTTGGTTTTGTCACAATTTTATGGATGGGTACCACATTTGCCATATTCGTTAACCATTATTTTATTATAGATACAAAATCTAGTAATGAATCCCCTTGAGCTTGGTGTTGATTTATTCTGGACTTTCCTTGCTTTAACAATTAGTAAGTACAGCAGAGTACAGCAGCCTACATGTTCAAAACCCCATATTACTGTTCTTTAAAAAAATCAGATTCAGCCCACACATAGTCCCTTAGTTCTAAATGTAATTGTATTAGACATCCATCCATTTTTTAACCACTTTTTTTCAATTTAGGGTAACAGGTGAGCCAGAGCCTTTCCTGGCAAGCGATAGGCACAAAATGGGCTACACCCTGGATGGGATGTCGGTCCACTGCTGGGCAGACACAGACACACACACATTCACACCAGGACCAATTATCCCAATTTAATTAGCAGGAGTGGGAGCAATGCTATCCTCTGTACCACTATGCCCCTCATGCGGCATACAGTTGGCAAAAAAATCAAGCATAAAAGAGTAATATATACAAATATGGCTAAATATAGCTTTTGGAAAATACTTAGAGAAAGGAGCAAACATTGCTTTTCTGTGGAACAAAAAGCTTGGAAATTCATTTGGTTAAAACACACACAATTTAAGGCGTATCCAGAGATGACCCCGTACAACAATTATCTATATTATTATCCTGATTATATCCAAAGTATTATAAGCATTTGAGCAATGATCCTTTATTTTACAATTACTCTTAGTTGAATTAGAAAACAGGATAGTCTTCACAGTAAACTATTAGATGAAGTTAAGATCACAGCCATTTGTCCTCCTCACAAGTCACTTGTAAGGCTCAAAGGATACAGAAGGACTTAAGAAGCCACAGAGACGTGACTGATGTCTACACCACTGCCAAAGGCTGTTTCTCTGAAGGAGGCCACTCACGTTTTACTTGAATATCTAGTCACCTGGGCCAGAAAAACATTGGATCTTTGTGGTTGTCATTACTGGAAATTTATTCTGAAACATGGGCTGTTTTTACATTTCTGATCACAACCTTTGCAATATTATTTCAAGGGCAGCCTGCACATCACTTAACATAAGTAAAACACAATTAGCAACACAGTCAACTCTATATATTTTTTCATCTATTTTATTCAAGAGACAAATCTTATTTTATTGTTTTGGAGTAGTCCTGCAATAAGAAAAAGAACAACAAAATCATACACATTATGATCATAACACCGAATACTGACAATTAGATCCTGGGCTGCCAGAGTTACTTAACTTCCTGCATAGCAGGATATTTTTCATAGCAAAATCCCTTACTGCAGCGGGAACAGCATTTGAATAACATGAAAACTGATCTGTCCAGGTGAAAGTTCACACAGGTGCAGAAACACGAAGACCTGCTCAACAGCGAAGTAAGCTTCTGCCACACAGAGGTGGGCAAGCATAAAACAATATCTGAAACACTGCTGCGCATACAGTAAACAGCTTGAAATAATACGGCAACTGCCTGCTCGAGGTGAGAACAAGAGAAAACACAAATGAAACTGGAAGGACGGTGCTGCCAAGTTGCCTCGGGCGCACTCAAGCGTCGTCCAACGATGAGAAGGCTGCACCTGCCTCAGTCTAATAATACTCTTCCATTATGAGAGTGGGAAAATCAGTTAGCAAAAAATTAGGCCTATGCCAAAACTCAAAGTGATATAGAATAAACAATACACCCGAAGAAAGCTCCACAGCCGAAATGTGATTCTTTTCTTCTCTTTTCAGCATGGAATAAACCTTTACTTGTTCCTGAACAAACAAGATGATTGTGTTTTGGCTTGATAAAAGTAACCGGAACCAAGGCTAAGCAGAGAAGTTTATGAAACGTCAATAAGTATGTACTACAGGTCAATTTCACCCCTTGGCTAAAGTCTGTAACCAGACTGTAATATACATTTCTCACAGTGCTGCTGCTAAGTTATAAGGAGTTGCACTTTTACTAATGTACCTACTGCATTTTAACATGCTTTTGAAATGATCTGTTTTTTCTTTCTTTTTGTAACGATATACCCCTTAGTGTGATATTTACTTAAAGAGAGCATTTAGGCAATTTTGAAGACAAAAATGAGAGCCAAGCCAGACATTCCCTAAATTTTGCTGTTTACTCACTCCATTCCTTTTGTGTGAATGTTTTGGAATGCCACATCTGAAATCAATGAACACCTCTGAATTAAGGTAGCTGCTGGAAAGTTTTTTTTTTATCTTTGATTAAATACAAAACAAAGATCCCCCACTACCTTCTAAAACACAAATCTGTGATTCTGGTAGTTTTACTACACAAATAATAGCTAAAGGTGGTGAAAAAAACACCAAAGTTAATCTAAGTACAAGTTATCTCTTGCAGTTTTATAAATTGAAAAACAAACTCCTTTAATATGTACATTCAGCCTTCAACAACTAGTTATTAGGTTTACATGTACTGTCTTTGGCACTATTCAAGCCTCAACAATTTAATATTATGAAAGATAATGAAGGAAACTGACACAAAGGAAACAATGTGTGAAACACACAGACCCATGCAATTCCTGTAGCCCACTACATTATCTGAAAAATGTGTTTAGCTTTAATAAAACAAACCATATTTCATATGGTATTAATCTTAAAAATATGCATGGACTAGACCGATAATAGGAAATGAAAGTCTTTCAAAGCAGATTATTCAGAGGAAATGTATCGTTCACAGTCAACAAATGTAATAAGTATTTACATGCAAATAAAATGTACACCAATTTTTTCAGTTCAGAAATTAAAAGCTTGCTTGTAAAAACTCTGCTGAAGTGCTCACTGATACTGCTTTTAGTCAAGACTTAACCTATTGAGAAACATTATACTATATGTGCAAATCTGTTTACAACATAAGCACTAAAAGCAATTAAAACCTATGAGTAATACACATAGAGGACTTGATTTGTGGACAACTCCTGCTGCCCTGACTTTTATGGCACCACTGAGTTTGGGTAAGGACATGAAGGAAAAAGATCCCAGGCTGACACCTCTTGCCTGGTTCCTGATCATTTCACACCTTCAGGTAGGCTGGTTAATTTGCCAGCAAGCCATTCACACTTTGTCACTGCCCAGACTGAAGAAAACCTGAGAAACATCACCCCTCTGGTGTCTGAGAAACATCCCCAGAAAAGAAATCCGTAGGCAGGTAACAAATGGTCACTTTCAGTGTGGATTTAGCAGATGTTTTATTGAGATGTAAGTGAGCTTTATATATTATGTGGGTCTTAACATAAACTTGTAAGCAAACTGTTGACCCTTATATGCATCACATCACATATTTTCTTTCCATGCACTCATACCACAGAAGCCATCCTGATCATATTAACACTTTAATTATTTTATCTTTGGAATTTGTAAGTCACCCTTGGATTAAGGGCATCTGCTAAACAAACAACAATAAACACAGAAGGGGTTAATCATTATACTACAGATGATTTCTCTTGACATATCTGTTATTACAATACGAAAAGAAAACACTAATTCCAGAACACATCCAGAAAATAATACATTAGGGTGTGTGCTCATGTGAGCTGCTGTAAAAAAGCAAGCCTTTTGTGTCACTAGAGTAAATGCCTAAGTAAATCCAGCATCTCTATAAGGTGTTCTCCCATCTAACAGAGGTGGTCATACACTTAACACCATCTAGAAAGTAGCTGTGGATTATTTATAATTTAAAGATTAAGGAATGAATATGGAGACAGAGTGTCTGCGATTTTAAACATTGTGTGGAGTGTATTGCTCTTGGACAATTGCAGACCTTGTATTCCCTTCTGATGTGTATATTCTGTGCTACACAAAGCATGATTTAAAATATTAGAGATTGATTTCTGAACCTGCTAAAATTAAGAGTCATCCAAGACTTCAGGAACAAGGTGCCTCTTTGAAGCTTGATCTAGGCCTTTTTAAGTTTGAACACTGCTATTATGTTGTCTTTCTAAACCTTGTTAAACCTGCAGGTTTATCCAAAGTAAGGGCTTTGAGATGCTCAATTACATCATTTTAACCGCTTGGTTAACCAGCAGAGCTGCTTTTACAGAAACTCTTAGGGAGTGACTGAGAGAGTGCTCAGAAATACAAAACAGACTGAGGGTCCAGATTTTAAAAGAACTGTGAAAATACGAAGACTGAAAACAGAAGTGACAAACAGGATTCACAACTAATTGCACTATTGCAAATCCCTGGACATACAGTCCCTTTCAGAAGTATCCAGCCCCTTGCTTCACATTTTGTTGTGAAGCTTGCAGTCATCACACTTTAAAGCAGCAATTATTATTTGATATATACATTACCACACATTCAAAGAAAAAAAACACAAAAAGAAAAAAGTAAAAAATATGAAAGAAAAACGTAAAAGGCAAACCTAAATTAGGCACCCAAAATTACTTTAATGAGTCATACAATTTGTTGAGTAGCTTCTGTCTGTGTACAACAATAGTAGGCCACATGACTCCAAAATAAATATACTTCTATCATCCCTGTAAGCTCCCTCACTACTTAATTTCAAGCATAGATTCAACCTTGAAGACTAAGGAGCTGTACAAAAGCACATATTGGGAGAAGGGTTTAAAAACATTTCAAAGACCATTTATATCTCTTTGTGCGGTGAGATTGATGATTAAGTAGCGAAATACACTCAGACACTGCCTAGATCAGGGTATGCCACCACAGTGAGCAAAGGAGGAAATTGGTTAGTGAGGCCAACGGTGACTTTAAAAGAGTTACAGAGTTCAGCGGCTGAGATGGGAGAAAACGTTGATGGGTCGACATTATCCCGGTCATTCCACAAAGGGGGCTTACTTGGCAATGAAAAGAATCTGTAGTGCCACATGGAATTTGCAACAAAGCACCTTACTGTTACAGCCGATATATGACAAATGGTTTTGTGGTCAGTCAAGGCATAATTGGATCTTTTTAATCTAGATACATAGCATTACATCAAAACAAACAGTGCTTCACTCAGTCATTACCATCCCTACTGTCAAGCATTGACCATAACCAGTGGCAACAACATATTATAGTTTTGCTTCTCATCAGCAGGGACTGGTATGTTTGTCAAGACTGATGGGAACATAGATGGAGCAAAGTACTGGCAAAACTTGCTTAAGACCTAAAACTGGGACAATACATCACCTTTCAGCAGGATAATGACTCAAAGCACAAGGCCCAAGTGAGTATTATTGAGTGGCCAAGACAAAGTTCTGCCTTAAGTCCCATTGGAAATCTGTGGAAAAACTTTGGATACTAAGAGATTGCCAAGCAACATAAGAACGTTTAAGCAAATCTGTCTAGAAAAATTAACATTTCAGTTTTCTCTCTTTAGTTTCTGCTGACATATACTATAACTTAGCTTACCTTTAAAGCCTTCAGTTTGAACATAAAGCAAAACAAATTCTATGCATCATTTTGTAATTTCACAAAATAATACACCATAGAAATGGTTTGAATACTTTTTCAAGGCACTGCAAAAGTGAGAACAGGAGGCATTTCTTCACACAAACAATTGTGGGAGTCTGGAACAAGTTTTTCAACCATGTAGTTAAAGGTGGTACCCTCAACTCTCCACAAGAAACAGCTGGATCGGATCTTATGTAAAACACTGTAAAACATGCCTTAGGCACTCAAACCTTTGTGAACTTAGGTATAGGCAAGGGTCTGACCTTCAGTGCAGATTTACAGCATAAACAGGCAATTTCCTTTAAAAGACATGAATACTACAGTGCACTCAAAATATATTGAGAAACAATATATTGATCAACTCTATATGACAAATATATAAATTGCCAAAGTTATGTGTCAAAGCAAATATAGATTTCCTGCCTGACCCAGACTGACACTCTTCAGAAAATCTACACCTGCACATAGCCCTTATTTCAGGTAAAGGAAGTTGCATCCAGTAGCAAACATGTACATGAAACTCATATCATATGCAAACATTCCCTACTTGACTGGTAAGGTGAGTTTAGGTATTTTTCCAGACACTGACTGCAGCAGGGTGAAAAGAGTGCTCCAAGACGCTGACTCAAAGGTGACTGGTATCTCCAGATTTGTAAAGTGTAGTGCTACTCTGAGATAAGAAAGGTCCCAGATTGTACATGCCAGGCAGCATGTTCTTGAAAATACATGGAAAAGGCTGGGGAGCATTAGATGAAGCTCTCTGAGCACTTCTCCAAACACATGTGAATTTGCATCTCGAAACAAAAACATGCTTCACTCCTACACTGATTTTTCCCCCATCTCCATTTTCTGTTAAACGGACAATTAAATGGAAATAAACAGAAAAACAATAATCCATCCAAAAAAATTGTCTTGCACTACCATCACATTTCAAAGGTGGCAAAGGGCTTCCTTCTAAAATGGGGACTTTACAGAAAATTTGCATAAAGCAAACGGTTATTTGAATCTTTAAGATATTTACTTCTTTGCCTAACAGATTCACTGAATTAATATAAACAGTGACTGCATGCAAAAAAGTAAAGGATTGGCAAGTACTGTATATCTGCAAAAACAGCAGAGTAAACCAGTCAAACTGTAAGCTGTCAAACTGCTAAAACAGCTTCTATTAAGCTGGGGGAGGGTGTGGACAGAGTAAGGTGACATCAAGGTGGATTTCCTTAATATTGTCCGAAAAAGACCAGTTCAAAAGGCAAACAGATAGCCATACCTGTATTTGTAGTAAAAACAAAATTCATTCATGGTAAGATCTAAAACATACCATATGGGGATATGGGGTGAAAATTCAAAGAACCTAGACATTTACAGAAAAAAGGTGTAATAGTATTTTATATACTTCAGTATTTTTTGGTTTTACCCAAAGGATAGCATTAGCAATATCTGCAAGATGGGTAAAACAGTGTCTTGTTTTACATTAGAAATATGATTTCCCTGTGTGAGAACATTAGCGAGTTTTTTTTAAAACTAGATATTGACTATACAACAAAGTACGCCACCTGTTGTCACCCTGAAGTACTGCATTATTGCCAACCATTAAAATTGTGAACCTACTCAAAGAGATGAGATTGCAAAGCAACATAAAAAAAATCCCATAACCAGCATTTAATTTGTACAAATTATCAAAGCAAGAGTTTAAACAGACAGTTCATACAAGTTTTATTCTGCTTAAGAATTGTAAATTATCACATAAAACAAAATCAACAGTAGAAACGAATAATAAACTTTATTTTAAATAGCGCCTTTAAAAGGTGGCTTCTCAAAGCGCTTTACAGAATGACGAAAAAAATACACAAGATGTGCACAATGAGAATACAAAGTAAGAAGAGACAGTAGATGGTGGTACTAAATACAGTAGGAACAGAGAGGTAAAGAACAGAACCAGTTTAAGTAAAGCCTCTTCTAAAGTACTGAGTCTTGATTTGGAGGAGTTTAGAGAAGGTGGCTCTCTGATATCCTTGGGGATAGAAACGATAAACATTCAGAAAAATGAAAAGGACAAAAATATTTGAACAACTGTTTCTTATAAACAACTGAAAGAAGTTTAGCAGAATAGTGAAAATCACCCCAAAGAAACAGAAGGAAAGGACAATTTGGGTTAAGTGCATTACATTTATTGTTAGTCTTTGGTACAGTACATATTAGGTCTTGACTTGTTTTCTAAGCAGGACATTAGAGTTTTCATGAAGTTTACTGTACAGACATTTTGGGACATTGCACTCATTGATATAAGTACTGTAAAACCGTGCGAGTCGATTCCTTGCAGAGGAATTGTAAAAAAAAATCTTTTGTAGACCACAGCCAATCACAAACTAATGAATAGTACTGAAATTGAAACTGTTAGAACAACAAAGGCAAAACTTTTTTGCTTTAAAACCATTATTAAACTCAATGCATTTGTTCTAATATTATCCAATGGATACATTAATTACCCTAAAATAATATATATATATATTGTTCTAATCATTCAAATTAACCTATCATTCAAATTATAAGGCCAAAAAAGCTGCCCCTATAGTATTTGAGGGCCCTGTATAAGACGCTGTATACATGTAAGACAGCACAAAACCCAAAACCTAAAATGTATCAATTTAACCATGAAGGAACCTTAATTCAGACAGGCAATACTTTGTTTTTATAGACAATTTTTTTTTCTTCTGTATTATAAGCAGAAAATATTGTGTGCTATTGAAATTATTGGTGATGCGTTATCCTTGCTTTGGAAGGTCATTCTTCCACAGCAATCCCAGGAGTACTGGCTTTAGAAAATTACCATCACTGCGAGAATATAGTTTTGTTGAGTGATGCAACTGCTCTTCTAGTCTTCATCTTCTTGGTGTTCAGGAATATTCTTTACATTAAACTTGAATTAAAAAAAATAGTTTCATTCACATGTTCGACAAGAGTATCTGTTGTACATCTGGACATGCTGAAGCCTAACCCGTTTTAGCATGAACACTGCCAAACATTCTGAAACAGCACAAAAAGTGCAGAGCTGAACAAAACATTACAGAACTATTAAAGTTGATATGCAAACTACACCACAAAATAAGTGTAACAGGTTGCATCACGTTTATAATTTAATATTTGGCAAAATGCCCAGAAAAGAATCAAACAGAAATAAAACATCATTTGAGAGATTGCTAGGCAAATTTCTAATGTTTCTGCAAAATGATTAAATGAAAGCTATTGCAATAGATTTACAAAGTAAACAATTACAGGAATCATTCAGAGATATCAGATTATGTTTATGCCTTACAATCCATAGCACCAGATAATGCTTAAAATATACACAGGGACTGAACAAGCAAGGTAATTCTGTCCATCATTTCAAAAGAACAAACATGACAAAATACAGAGAGAGGTACTCTGGGAGATGTTGCAGCTTACCTTGACATTTTCTTAGCACTGTCCAATAATTTCTTGACAGCTCTTATATACTTTGTCCAGGCAACTCAAACGTGGTTTAGAACTCTGAAAAAAAGAAACTGATTTTTTCTTAACGGGTAAACCACAAACACTTATCGCTTTGTGAAAGAGTAGAGTAAGGCAATTTGGCATATCCATCTCATTTGGTAGCTAGAAATTCATTAATCCGAGGATCCCATCCTGCTGTTTATTGAAAAAAACAATTATATTTGCTCTGACATGTCCGGGTAACTTGTTCTATACTGCCATAGGTATGAGAGAGTTAACAACTCAAATTCCCATTAATTCAACTGGGGAAACAATTTCTCACTTCTACGTCTGATCTGCTTCAGAAGTCCCACTGCACAGCGGAATGGGTGCCATGTCTGTCCCTGGTGGGTGTTGCACTTCAATGATGGATGAAGTGCTGCTATTTAAAGCAAGATCCTAAAGATCTCTGAGATCTGTGGGAAGGAAAAGTACTATGTAAGTATGAGATTTTCAGCCTATAAATGAACTATGTACATTTCCCATACAGAAACCAGCTACCAGGTTTGAGGTGACATGAACTAATTGGGAGATGAAAGACATGAAATGGCACCTCAAATATTTCTTGATTTATTCAAATGGACTACTGTCTATCCTACATTCCTTATTCCTTTTACCAAATTCATACCAGGCAAGACAACTGAGAACTAATTCTCATTTACATTAACACCTAGATGGATGAGACCCATTAATATAGCAGGGCATTTTTACAAAACAGGGCAATTTGAGTGATTGTCTCAAGACTACAACAGCAGCATTCCAACAGGAATTTGAACCCACAACCCTCCAACTGTGTATCCAGAGCCCCAACTACTACACTACACCGCTACCTTGTGACAGCTACAGAAAACACGACTACACAAGAAATCCTGGAGTCTAACTGAACTTCAATTAGACAAGATTTTTGATTTACAGACTGATTTAGAAAATATATGATCGTCATAACTGCTAGTTAAATTTGTCTTAAACATCATACTGGTAACAATGTGACTGATATTTTTCAGATCTTACCTGAAAAAGAGGTACAACATCAGCCACTCCATTGGGATCTGACGGATCTTTTAACAGTATACAAAGGTAGTAAATCACCCGTTGCTGAAAAGTGGGAGACAAAGTGAAGCACAAATTTGAAAAATGTGGCCACAGACACAAAGAGACAAAATTCTGTTATCCGTAACAGTACAACTGTACTATTATAAACCAAATTTTTTTTTTGGTATAGTAGATAAAACTGACAGTCATCTGGGAGTGAAATTACAGGTACAAACAAGAGGAATCAGAGAATAGACAATAACTTTTTTGTAAAAAAGTAATGAATTACCCACTGAGTAACACGTTACTGTCTGTCTAAAGAACCACTTTCTTCTGCTCCACTTACCATGTAAATGGCTTCATTAATGACAATGTCTTTGACCTTGCCCATCTCTATGAAGGTTGTGCTCTCTCTCCCTGATGCATAAGAGGAAGACATCTGAATCCCCAGAGAGCCGATAATGAGAAGCGACTCGTGGTCTATTTTCACAAAGTGAAGGTGAAGCATCATCCCCAAAAGAGTAACAAATATGGCAGCTGACAATACAGTAGTATTCTGAAAGAAAACCAATTAATAATAATAATAATAATAATAATAATATATTGCTTACACTTATATAGCGCTTTTCTGGACACTCCACTCAAAGCGCTTTACAGGTAATGGGGACTCCCTTCCACCACCACCAATGTGCAGCATCCACCTGGATGATGCGACGGCAGCCATAGTGCGCCAGAACACTCACCACACATCAGCTATCAGTGGGGAGGAGAGCAGAGTAATGAAGCCAATTCATAGAGGGGGATTATTAGGAGGCCATGATTGGTAAGGGCCAGTGGGAAACTTGGCCAGGACGCCGGGGTTACACCCCTACTCTTTTCGAGAAACACCCTGGGATTTTTAATGACCACAGAGAGTCAGGACCTCGGTTTTACGTCTCATCCAAAGGACGGCGACAGTATAGTGTCCCCGTCACTATACTGAGGCATTAGGACCCACATAGACAGCAGGGTGAGCGCCCCCTGCTGGCCCCACTAACACCTCTTCCAGCAGCAACCTTAGTTTTTCCCAGGAGGTCTCCCATCCAGGTACTGACGAGGCTCACACCTGCTTAGCTTCAGTGGGTTGCCAGTTGTGAGTTGCAGAGTGATATGGCTCCTGGCAAATTAAACGTTTTCCTACTGTCCATTTCTGTATATTTAAGACTGGGTATATATAGCTTCATGTTGAAGTATTGGATTAAATGACTCTTTTCTTCTTATGCCATAATACACATTATCATCAACAACAACAACATACATTTGTACGGTTTTATTTTTCAAAGCTAATGGTTTTTCATGAAGATCGCCTTGGTCAAAGGCATCAGTTGAATAAGTCATTAATATGTTGTGCTCTACTCAAACCCATTTTTTTATCCTTGTGCGACATTGTTATTTTGTAAATCTCAATCAATTATGCATACATCTAAAAAGCAGTGTCACTTCTATCAGGATGAATTACTCTTAATGACGCTTGCATGCGATTAGTATCCAGAGAAAGATGTCAACTTTGTTCCTGCAATCCAACAGCTGATGGGTTCAAAATAAAGCAAATCCGAACAATTCTAAAAAGGATTAAAATGCACGGTGAAGAATGGAAGGACACGCGTTACTAAAAACGCAACTTTTGCATATAAGAGCACAGATTTCTGAACAGTGTCAAACACACAAAGACATTTCCTTTCCTTTGGTAACTTTGCTGCTAACACATAGTAGCTGTCACTGCTGAAAGCCTCTTAAAATGCTTTTAAAAAGTATTTACAAAACAAAGCATAAACCACCCCTGCAGTATCTCACACTTGTGTCGTCGTCTCTTGCTTTCATTTAAAATATTCAAAAACCAATCGTAAAAACTGCTGTAAAGAACTTTACACCAGAATAAGTTTGACAAACGTATTTTCTTATTCTGAGGTAACCTTTTAAAAACATTTTTTTATGATTATGGATAACAAAGCATGCTTTATTTCCCCCCCCCTACACCTTTAGTTCTTATTATATGGGCAGCTGATATCACTCAGCACGGCACGAAACTGCCATGGACCTCACTAACACCACTTTTTTTTTAACTTACCTCGGTAATAAGAAAAACAGCATAGGCGATCAGCCACACTGAACACGTGTACGCCATTATCTTGCGCAGAGACACCTTTGGAGTGCTGATAGTGAACTCTCTGCAAAAACTTGAATGACTGCAGCTATTCAGCAATATAGTATTGCCGTTTATATCGCTGTACTTGTCCTCAGACATACTGTGTATTTTACGAAGCAGCAACTAAAGCATACTTTGCCTAAAATTACATATTATTCACAGTGCAAAATAACACAGTACCATTACTAACCACATGCGTATTCCCTTTATAAAAACATAACTTGCACCATAGAGAAAAACGTAAAAGCCACCAAAACCTGCTTTAAATAGCGCACAGAAATGATGTAAACACTTTTAAGGCACCAGCTGACCCATGGGAGATGTAGTTCTTACTGACTGATACAATTGTTGACCGAAACAGAAAATGAAAACTTTGTTCACAAAAAATATGGTTGCAGAAGCGTCAGGTATGCATTAGAGAGGGAGGTTGTTTGGAATGATAATAAATCTTTCCATTAAACAAAGTTCCTGAATATGAAACGATTTGCTTTTTACATTGTTTACCCAAGAATACGTCGGATTTGTACAAATCCCACAATTCCCCGCGCTCGAGAGACGCTATAATAGGTGATAGGGACGATAGATGATATTATCGTGGTGAAGTTAAGTAGCGTGATGTCTCCTTTTAATAAAGTCTATATTTCTGGATTTAGAGTGGAATGAGTTTTCTGGAAATTAAAACGTTTCTGGAAACAGTCGAGAAAAAACGACGGAAATGTGTTTCTCTTCAGCAAAACGTGTAGTACGACATAAGTTTGTAGCATTTCAGAATGTCACAATTCTTCAATTTCTTAGGTTCAAAATTCCGTTTTTATTTAGAATACGAATTTCACTCTTACGGCATCTCTATTATCAAACAACTAAATTGTGAAGAAATAAACTCAACAAAAATATTATTACCCAATTGAATAACGCCAGTTTCGAAGAGAGAAAAAAATTAAGTTGACAAGTAAGCAGGAATTAATTTGAAATTGAATGTAAAAACGTACTTGGAGGTGAATTGGTATTTATCTTCTTAATAGCAGCTCCGTATAGTAATTAAGTACACCAAAGACTACAGCTCCCAGAATGCTGTGGTTTTGAGCACGGTCTCTCCACCCTGACATTTGGCCTGCGACTGAAAATAACCCGATCAGCTGATCTAGCCTGGCAACAACATAGAAAGAGATCTTCTGGGGAGTGAAATACTTGTAATATAAACCTTCGTTTTTATTTGCGTTCTAGTACTTTTTTTTTGCAACGTTATTATTATTTTACAGTGCTGAAACGGTTCTTGCAATTTCTTTAAGTAGGAAAACAGTGCTATATTCAAACCAAGCGGTAAAGGATTCCTGAGTCACTATCTTATGTTGTTACATGGGGCGCTTGTTTTTTTTATGAATATAAAAATTCGATTTTTCTATGTTATTTAAGTGATCGATTTTGTCTTTTTAAGTGTCCATTTATTTAAAAACGGCATACCTCATTTAATTGTGCTTAGGCTGTGGTATACAGGAAACGGCAACTGTTTACAATATTGGAAAAATGTTTTTAATATATTGACGTTATGACTTAAGTATTTCAGGGAGATATATTTGATCATACACTAATTTTTAGTGTTGTTTTTCTACGGTTAATATTAAAGGTAGAATTGTGGACTGCTTTACATTTATTATTTCGATTAAAACGTCGTACTCGATTTTTTTTCTAGGCTCAGTTGATATAGTTTTGGTTTGAGAATTTTGAAACTGTTTTTGAAGGCAATCTGAAATCAAGGCATTGCGAGAATAAGCATGCCTTTTTTAGACCTCATAACACGAATTTAAACGAAATGCGAGAATATAGGGATACTTTAATAATGTAAGCATTCCGTTCTGAATTCAGGTTTATTGTAGACAAACAACACACTTCAAAAAATCATTCGTCCACTCATTTCTTCTTTATTTGCATCTGCTTTGTTTTGGTTTTATAACGATATTTAAGATTTCATGTGTATATTGAACTAAGCTATGTAAAGTTTTTTATTTACAAAGTCATCACGTTATTTAAATATTATTGAAGAGATTTGTCTTAACTTCAGTCAGCAAGATTAAGATTGTTTGCAATATGCTTAAATTGTAAAAAAAGCTTGAACGTCACATGAAACAAAGGCAAGATCAAGGTGTAAGGGCTAAAGTCTTTTCCAGTATAATTGTGTGGATAAAGCACTAAGTATTAGGAAAACCTAGTTTGTGGCCCTGTAGAGCTTCTTATTCGTATGAACTTGTGTGAGCATCCATTAAGCGAACGACAATGAGTGGCCAAGGTCCGTCCTCGGAAAAGGGAGTGAACACCAGCCTGGTGTGTCAGGAGAGCTACGCGTGCGGGGGCTCGGAGGAGGCGGTGTACGAGTGCGACGAGTGCGGCAGCCTGCAGTGCGTGCGCTGCGAGCTCGAGCTCCACCGCCAGGAGCGCCTGAGGAACCACGAGCGGACTCGCGTCAGACCCGGCCACGTGCCCTTCTGCAACAGCTGCAAGGGAGGCGGCGCCGGCGCGGGGAACGGCGGCCGGCAGAGGGCGGTGGTCCGCTGTCAAGGCTGCAAGACCAACCTGTGCCTGGACTGCCAGAAGCGGACCCACAGCGGGGTGAACAAGAGGAAACACCCGCTCTCCCTCTATCCTCCTTGCAAGAGCCCGGAGGCTGGTCCCGATGCTGGGGAAGACGACCCGGAGACTCAGAAGGCGAAGCTTCTCGAGAAAGTCTGCAGCTTCCTCCTTGTGGACGAGAATGAGGAGATACAGGTGTGTTTGTGTGTCTGCATGAGGTGGAACTCAAAGCTGTGATGGGCCAGTCAGTGCTTAGATACTTCTAGCAGTGTAGAACAGGGATGATACGAAAAAGCTCCCTCCAAACGAGGTTTGGGATATTGAACACGTTCTCTTCATTAATTTGCCACATTTCTTCTGAACGTTTGGATGTCTTGGATCACGTCTTCAGCATGACACATCACTGTAACGTACTGAAAAACACAAGCAATAAGCATTTCATTGGAAAATCAAAATGATCACAATCATGTTCACATGGTGATATTTGTTCATTAACCCGAGGTCTTTTGTATGTGCCATTGCACTAATGATGTTGTCTCTTCAAATGAAACTGCTCCTTAGGTGAAGGATGAGGAAGAATTTGTCAAGAAGCTAGACTGCAGGCCGGATGACCTCCTGAAAGTGGTTTCCATCTTTGGAAACACGGGGGAGGGCAAGTCTCACACGCTGAACCACACCTTCTTCCTGGGCAGGGAGGTGTTCAAGACCTCACCCACCCAGGATTCCTGCACGGTTGGGGTGTGGGCCGCGCTGGACCCCATCCACGGCGTGGTGGTGATCGACACAGAGGGGCTGCTGGGAGCCAGTTCCAAAATGGGCCAGCGGACCCGACTGCTGCTGAAAGTCCTTGCTGTGTCCGACCTGGTCATCTACCGCACGCACGCCGACCGTCTCCACGATGACTTGTTCAAGTTTCTCGGCGATGCCTCGGATGCGTATCTGAAACACTTCACCAAGGAGCTGAAGGCTACCACTGCCCGGTGTGGCCTGGACGTGCCACTCTCCACCCTTGGGCCTGCAGTTATCATCTTCCACGAGACTGTGCACACTAAGCTGCTTGGGTCAGGTCAGTGGGCTGAGGTCATCTTTGCATGCCAGAATAGTTCTCTGGGTTGATTTTGGATTTATACGCATTGTGGTGTCGCCGGGGGAAAAGCAGGTGTAAAAGGGATGTTACTCACACCACACTGATCATCTCCAATCTTTGTCCGTATGTTTTCCAATTCCGATCCGTAATCCGTTTCCAGTATCCTTAAACAATCCAAATTTCCAAGTCCGTATGTCCACACCAATCCGCACCGTAACCAAGTCGTAATCCGTAATTCGTAGTCGTAAATTGTAAACTGTCCGTAATTCCTTATTTCTTTCCAGCACAATCCAAAACCTCTCCTTCCTCCAAAACGCATTCACCTTATCAGCTTCCGTGCCAGCTCACCGCTTCTGGGGCATTTATATTCTGTTTCCTGATGTGGTTCAGCTGTGTCTCCTTGTTTCGCTGCATAGGCCTTTTCCAACAGCGGGTCAGCTGGTTATCCTTGGCGGCCATCTTGCCCAGTTCTATATTGAGTATTTTCAGTGTTTCGTTCCGGAAATACCGGTTATAAATGACCCTTCCCTGGGTCCTCTTAAAGCATGTATTATATATTGATGGTTAACAATATATCCTTCTATACAATGTTATGTCCCACACGTGTCTCTCTTCTCACAAATAACCGTTCTCCTTGTTCTATCCTTTAGATAAGCCCTCCGAGTCTGTGGAGAGGCTGCTGCAGGAGCGCTTCAGGAAGCTCGGCCACTTTCCTGAGGCCTTCAGCTCCATTCAGTACCGGGGCACTCGCACCTACAACCCCCCGACGAACTTCAGTGGACTTCTTCGCACTCTGGAGCAGCAGCTCAGCAACAACACCATGCGCTCCCCCAGGCCCCCCCGTGTCATCTTCAAAGCCCTGCAGGTATAGTGCTCCCTGGGGTGCTTTGTGTGTGTGGGTGGGGTGTTTGCATCTGTGCAGCACTGGTTCCACCTTTCCCGACAAACATGTTGTGGTCTGTTCACATTTCAGGAAAAAAGGAACCAGAAATCATTCCCAGTGTCAGTGCCTCATGCATTCGTCTAGAGAGAAATATCTGTACATGTAACTTGTTCTTTTAAAACATCGTTCTTGAAGATTAATTCTTAGTGAGAATTTGTGAATGCTCATGAGTTCTAAAACTGAAAAAGGACCATAAGTGGTCATGACAGCATGATATATTTTTTTTTACCTTTTTCTGATTTGGCTGTCTAAATTACTAGGAGAAAATTTTTCAGAATCAAATTTTCAAAGAACCGGGTTAGGGGAGAGTAGCTCTTGCTCACCTTTATTTTTACAAAATGAAGCACACCTGTTTGATTTTATTAAGAAATATACAGTACGTATGACAAACTAATTTTGGGAAAATGTACATGAGCTTGTTTCCCCTTAGTGTTATAGTAATTTACACAGGGTCATACGTAGATGTACGGTACTAGTGGATCAGTAATATTTTTAATGTCCTTAGGCTCTCAGTGAGCGTTTCAATGGGGAGATTCCTGATGATTACCTGGCTCATAGCTCCTTCTTCCCTGATGAATACTTCACCTGCTCCAGCCTCTGCCTCAGTTGTGGGTGAGTCTTCTCTTGTGCAGTGAAATAGTTGTACAGCAGTGCAGATTATGTTGATGTAATGCTACCCATTTACAGTGCTTTTCCAGAGGATTAGCACAAACAGACACCAGAGGGAGTTTGTACAGCTTGTTGAGCTAAAACTCAGCCGTTATTAAGATATTCCTGAGAAACGTGTAGCATGGTGTTTTCTCTAAGTTAATGAGGTCAAAAATGGTGGAGCTTGGTTCAACCACTCATTATCTCAACAGATCTTCATTTTCATTTAATAAACTGAATTGAAAGATGTTATCCATTGTTAGTTAACTCATGCTTATCAGCTCTTGCTGTGGTTTTAGCCTGTAGGGCCTGTTTTTCAATTAGAAGCTTAACATTGCCAGGGTTTCTAGATAGATCAGGGACTTCACTGATCTCACAGATAGCTCTTAGGTTAACATATTTCCTTTCATTTTATGGTTTGTTGTTGAAAGTTAGCATTCAAAAAAGAAAAATGAAGACAGTAAATCAGTTACCTTAAAGGGGAACTGCAGTCCCAATTTCTCAGACCAGTTATTAAATCTTGGCAACAAAAAAATTCATTGACATTATAAAAAAATGTATTACATTTTGAATTAAGCACAAAATTGTTAACTTTGTGAAAATATTGTCAGTTGCCATGTTATTGCAAACTCACATTCGACTTCCTATGAACTGCAACATGAAGAAGCCCTTCCTGCTCACTTGTCACTGTCATGACTAATGTAATGTGATGTACGAGCGAATAAGTACAGGTTGTGCAGCAGACATTTCATCACAGAAATGTTCCAACGTGATCTGCATGCAGAGTTAACAAGTAAGTTGTATTCGTCTGCAAAACCATCTTGAAATCTAAAACAATATTTCTGTTGGATTAAAAGAGTTGTATTCACAAGCCTGTTTGTTTACAATGTCATATGGCCGCAACACATCACCGGAGGTTTTGTTGGCTCATTCTGAATCTCAGAACATGGTGCTGTAAATACCTGGAAATGTAGTCTGTTTTATTATGTTAATAGGAGGTTCTACAAGTCACTGTGTACATTTTACTTTCATTGTGGTTTGAAATGCACTCATCAATGTTGATTCTTCTTTCAAACCACAAAACATAAAAATGCAGTTGCAGTTCCCCTTTAATAAAGAAAGTATCACAATATCTTACATTTCAAAACAGAGTGTCTTAGTATCATAACTTCTTTTTTCTTCACATTAATGTGACTAGACCAAAAATCATGTTGTGTTTATACAGTAGTGTGATATGATATTTGATTGTTGTGGACTAGATGCTACGTTGGTATTGAATCTGTATTTTACTAGTCCAGAAAGGGCCTTCCTCACTTTAGTGATGGCTCTTTCATGTCAGATCTGGCTGCAAGAATAGCATGAATCACATGAAGGAGGGGGTGCCTCACGAAGCCAAGCATCGCTGTCGTTACTCTGCGCAGTATGACAACAGAGTCTTCACCTGCAAGGTGAGTGTGAACAGGGACCGATCAGAGAGTACAGGTCTCTTTACAGACATTGATGCAGTTTTATCTTTTTGTTTGACGTGGAATGTGGACTCATAGCATGTGTGGTAGGAGTAAATGTTGGAACATGTTGCTTGTTTGTTTGGAAACCCAGAATAGCAACTTTATACTGTCGTATAGATTATATAATAGAATAAAAGAAGGAGAGGAGTAACAAATGAAGGCTGTATGGTTGCTCCAGTTGCCTCTTTGCTAATAAATTATTGATACGTAAATATGAAATATCATAGAGACTTGTCCTCCAGGAATGTGTTTGGAAAACTGTTGCTTAGAATGTGGCGTCATATTAGTCAATTAGAAACTATTTTTTTTTTAATTCAAATTGGATATGTTGCCCTGATGAATGTCCTGTGCTGTGGGCTGCTATTGTGATGTGCAGGCATGCTATGAAGCTGGGAAGGAGGTGATTGTCGTTCCCAAGACGTCTGCGTCGTCAGATTCTCCCTGGTTTGGTCTGGCCAGATACGCCTGGTCTGGGTGAGTTTCTGCTTTTCTGCACGGCTCAAGTAAGGGGGTTGGGCAACATGCTATGCGGATTATTTCAATAATGTTAGGAATGGCAGAAAGACAAAGCCTTGATACATAATAATAAAGAAAAAGTTATTTGGTATATTCTGCTTTCCTAATTGTTTTTTTTCCTCTATACTTGCTCAACAGTAAGTTAATGCTCATTTGAAAAATATGCAGAGCAACTCAGATGTTAACCTTGCTGTGCTTGCAGGTACGTGATCGAGTGTCCTAACTGTGCTGTCATCTACCGCAGCCGACAGTACTGGTTTGGCAACATGGATCCTGTGGACACTGTTGTTCGTACAGAAATTCAGCACATTTGGCCTGGGGTAGGAAGGAGTAACTCACAGTATGCAGTAGTTTAAAGACATTTGTCCAAAATTGTCAATGTTATAAAGTTTGTTTCTGACCAGTGGATATCGTATGTTACTGTGTACAGTATGTTATCATAATAGCATTGTCAAAAGCAAAGTTATATTTGTCATCAATAATTTAAATCCAGAAAACAGAAAGGTCACATTTATTCACAACTATTCAGTAGTGAGTATTATGTGGCAGGGATTACACTGACCTGATGCCTCCTGTAGTGTGCTTGGAGATTCTGACACTGCAGAGAGTACATTAATGAATATTTGCTCTGATAATTGCTCCTTAAGATTCTTATAGAACAGCCACCATGAGTTAGAATTACAAATATTCAAGTGGATTTAGGCCAGGAGATAGAGATGGCCAGTCAAGAACATTGTATGCAGAACTATTCCTGTGTTGATTTGGATGTACTGTATGCCTTGGGTGATTGCTATGCTAGAATGTCCATTTTTGGCCAAGCTTGAGCTTCTTGGCAGAAGGAACCATGTATTTGGTCAAAATGTCCAGGTATGTGTTGGGAGTTAATGATTTTCCCAGTAGTGACAAGGGTTCCAGCATCTGTGGATTCCAAACAAGCCGAAAACATAATGTAACACCTTACAGTACTTCATAATGTGTATGAGTCTTTCCTTACCATGAGCTTTATCTTTTTATACCAAACATAATGCTGATGAGTATGTCCAAAAAGTTCAATTTTTATTTCAGCTGTCCATAAGACATTGTTTCAGTTATTATTCAAAGGATGTTTGGCAAGCTCGCGTTGCTGCTTTTTGTGACTTGCCCTCAGAAGACGCTTCTTCCTTGCAGTCCAGCTGTGAATAACTCTCAGTGGTGGTTTTCAGCACTTTGTATCCTGAAGATCCCAGTGCGTATTGTATATCTCCAACTGCTGACTTTGAAATCATTTACAGTTGCCCTCCAGTGACTTGTTTAATTGCCTATTTTGGCAAAATATAAAATGGACACTACAGTATAAAGTGGTAGATTTAGCTTTTGTGAATTCTTTTATAGCCATCCTCCACCTTGTGGAGATCACTGACTACTTGGCAGCATATTGAGAGAGCTTTCTGACCTTGATGATGCATGAATGCTGCTAACGAATGTTTTCCTTGTGTTAGCCCCTTTTATGCCTCAGGGAAGCAGGAAATCTTTGGAGCTCTCATTACAGTTCCAGAGGCTTCCATTGCATTTTTCCAAAACAAAAGATTGTTATTGTACATTTGTTTATGAAGTTTATTTAAAAGACTACATAGAGGTGTAAATAAATGTGCCCATCTTGTTGTCTGGTATTCAATTAATTAATGAAAAATATTATTTTGTCCCATGCAAAGCTATTATGATCACTGTGTAATATTATTAGATTTTTTAAAAAGTGAGTAACATTATCCAATCCATAAGTAATTCTGGTGTCTGATGTTTTTTGTTCCTGTTTCATCGGGGGTATGAATACTGGAATGCACTGTATTTTTTGAGGACAAATAAATGCCAGCCCCTTGGGTCACTGTAAGGCACATTTAATAAAAAAAAAAGTCTCAACATTTTTTAGGCTTTTTGTTATTTCAAGATTTCCATACATCATTCAGTTATATAAACTGTAAATCTAATTTATCCTGTATTATCTTATGTAAGATTTGCATTGGTTATGCGTATTTTAGGGCATTCCTCACCAGAAAGTCTTAAACATTTGCAGAAATGTATGTAAAGACACACTTGTACCAGTAGAAGAGCTGTTAGGTAGGGGATTCCATTCTTCCCCGCAGGAGTGGGGCCTGTGTTCTCAAAAGCTTTTTCTTTCCAGTCTGACGGCTTCCTGAAGGATAACAACAATGCCGCTCAGAGGCTGTTGGATGGAGTGAACTTCATGGCACAGTCCGTCTCCGAGCTGAGTGTCAAGCCTGCCAAAGCAGTCACCTCCTGGCTAACAGATCAGATCGCCCCAGCCTACTGGAAACCTAACTCGCTGATCCTGGTGAGCAGGGTGTAACGGCATTCAGTTTTTCTTGAACTGTGAAGTAAATTATGTTGTAACCTGGGCATTTTTTGTTTTCTACAAATGAACTGATTTGACAAACTCCTGCCATTCCATGTTTATTCATCAGTAGATTATAACTTGACTTCTTGTTTTTCTGTGTTTTAATTATTTGTGATTTAGGACTTGTTAATAAAGTTTAAAAGACAAGGTTTCAGAGATGTTTGGACATCTTTTGCATACAATAAAACATCCCAAACTGTACCAAGCAATGACTATATCAGAAAAATGGCTTACTGAACATTTTAAATATATTCACAACTTAAGTCAAAAGTAATTGAATTATATTTCCCAAGTCATATTCTAAAAAAAGTGTGCCATTTTGTGTCCACAGTTGTACACAGATACAGTACATGTAGCAGAATGCTTAATGTGGTATCATGCGTCTGTTGTTCTGAGATGTTACTTTTCATTAAAACACAGTTAAGATTTAATTAGTTAAGATCTACAGGCCTATTGAATATATTGAGACTCATTTGGGGATATTACAGAATGATACATAGTCTTTTTAATATTTTAAAATTTGAATGCTAAGTCTATGATCTAAGGTTAAGCTTAAGATAGGCTAGATCAGTAAATGATAGCAGAAACTAAAGAAAACAACTGAAATCTGTTAATTGCATTAAGTAATTATTCTGATCTGAAAGTAAGTATTCGGATCCATGAGCTCAATATTTCATGGAGGTACCTTTGGCAAGAATTACAGCCACAAGACTTTTGGGGTAAATCGGTACAGACTTTGCGGTATTTGCATATTATTCTTGGTAGATTAGTTCTTGGGGATCTCTTCTGGACAGATTGGTTATAACTGATGTTTTCTACCTTGTTAGAAATGCCACAAGTGTAGCTTGGTGTTCCAAGATAATGACACCAAGCACCACTGCCGGGCCTGTGGAGAAGGATTCTGTGACTGCTGTTCTGCCAAATCCAGACCTGTGCCAGAGAGAGGCTGGGGACTGGCACCTGTCCGTGTCTGTGACTCCTGCTTCGAACAGAGAGGCATCCGGCCAGGTACGACTTAATGAACAAAAGAGAGTGATGGATCCATTCGGTATTTAGAAGCGTTTCACCAGTAACACATCCTAAGCTGCTTCTCAAGTCAAGACTAATGTAGTTAAGCCAGCTATGAAATTTGGTTCCAGTATGCATTTTTAGTTTTTCACGGATGTGAAGGTTTTAACACTTTAGACTGGGCGTGATTGAATATTTGATTGGCCCTCATAAACAGAACCAAATTAGTTTTTTTCACAAACAATTAAAAGTACAGAGAACTCTTTTGTTGGTGGCAGTTCTGCCTTGAAGGTGACAGCTGTTGTTTTGCACTTGTGTGTCCACCAGATCTGTCCGAGGCTGAGTTGGAGGATGATGAAGGTGGAACTCTCATAGCCAGGAAAGTAGGGGAAGCAGTACAGAATACTCTGGGAGCCGTGGTCACTGCAATAGACATCCCATTAGGTAAGTGGCGTAGTCCATTACGTCGTCTGAATTTATAAAACTACTTGCATCTTGCACAGTGTTCTGACATAAAAGATCTATGTTATATATAGGTTTTGTGGTTCTGGTGATGGGAAAATGACCAATGAACATGCCTGTGACTCCACCTGTCCTCCAGTTGGGGCACCATTATACGTTTATACATTATACGTTTCAAACTGCAACTTACAAATTTTAGGCGGACAAATTCGTCTTGACTGTGCGCTGAAATTAAACTGTGCAGAATTTTAATGCAAAACAGAATAGGTTTTAAGATTTCAACATAGAAATGGCCAAAAAGTAAAGTAATCAATAGAGCCATAGTTGAGTTATTAGATATTTTTCAAAATGTGAAACTAAGGAGAGAGCAGGCACAGCACGTCAAGTACGTTTCCATGGAGGATTTATAGAACTGTAGGCTCTGTTGAGTAACAAAGAGTGCTCTTTGGTTTGTGGCGTTTGTGATCCACAGGCCTAGTGAAGGATGCCGCAAGGCCTGCGTACTGGGTCCCAGACCAGGACATCCTGTCCTGCCATCACTGCCAGCGGGAGTTCACAGCCAAGCTGTCCAAGCACCACTGCCGGGCCTGTGGGCAGGGGGTGTGCGATGACTGCTCCCCGGAACGCAGGGCCGTGCCCTCACGAGGCTGGGACCACCCTGTGCGAGTCTGTATTAACTGCAACCAGAAATCAGGGGACCTCTAGCAGGGCCCCACGCTTGTCCCCCGAACCCCAGCTATGGAACTGTGCATTGAACTTGACCCTTCTTCTTCCTCTTGTAGTTGAGAGTGGTTCAGTCAGTGTGTGGTAGATGCACACCATAAAGATAGAATTTTGATGATTCATTGTCTTTAGGCATTCATATATGTAGGAAAAGATCACCCTTCAAACCACTACCATAAGGAAGTGAACATTTATAGACCTTCTTGTCCTCCCTGACTTTTTCTCTTTTTCCTTTGCAAGCTTCCATGCCTCTTCTGCCCTTAAGTTTTAATATCTTCTGTATCTCTTCTCCAATGAATTATGAAACATTACTGGTCCTTAAGATACGAACGTGTTGCAAATACCATATGCTTATACCATAAAGTATAAATATATTTTTTACCCATTAATCCAAAGAATGATTAAATCATGAGAACAGTAAACATTGCATTGGCAGAAAAAATATAGCATTCTTTGAAGTTCTAATGCAGACATCAACAAATTGTGTAGATTACCCTCTTGCGATGTATTCTAGAGTCTTAGTGTAAATTTCTGCAAGACCAATGCCAAATCAGTGAAGCACTTGTTTAACACAACTACTTTGTGTGACCATGTACTTAACCAGTTACCCTAATGAACTTCTGCCAGAGTCTTACTGTTACAACACAGAATGTCTTTGTTTAAATGCATTTCACCTGTTAAACAAGTCAAAGCATGTCACTATTTTGCTAAAAACTAAATTATGACTGAAATTTGCAAAGGAATAGAGGATAGCTTTGATGAATAGGGAAGGAAATTCATCTTCATGTGTGATAGTTTTCCTCATGACACAGTACTTTTAACATTTAGCACTGTCTTGAATGAAATGAAAGGATGTAAACTGTTTTCTGCTTAAACTGATTTTTGTCCATATGGATGGAACTTAATCTGTATTGGACCCCTATGGATTTAGCTGCCTGAAAAACATTTTTTTTTATTAGAAAATGAAACCCTTTAAGCTGTTTTTTTCATGCATTATTTCCTAGTTATTTATAGCTTTGGATGTATAGAAGGAACTATCTAAGTCAGACCTCCACTGAATGTTGTCTTTTTGATTCATTCCATTGCTGTAATCACCTTGAACAAATTTACATAGCTGAGCAATGATTATTTACAGAATTAAAAGCGGTTGCAGCAACATTCTGTAATTGAATGGATCATAAGGGCAGCAAAAGGAGAACAGTAACTTACTGTTTTGATCATGTTCTGAAATGAAGATTTTAAAACATTGTGGCTCCTGTATTATGACTGTGTACCGCTAGTACAATCATTTACTGTAGACATTATTGATGCTCAAAACGGAACACAGTGGAAATACAACATTGAACTGATCTCAGCAGCACACAGCCTAAATCATAATACATTGGTGAATATGACTACCAATTTGTATGTAACACTCTGAGCTGGTAGTATTTCACAGACCTTCATACAGTTGTATGAGCTAAATGAAAATGATGGCAGTCATGGTCTACAAAGTTTATTAAGCAGCAACTAGGCGTAAAATAACTTGATAGGTACCAGCTGCATATAGACTAAAATCAAAACATACATCTTGAAATGATTTTCCATTTTTAAACTGAGAGATCAGCATTTTGAAACTTGATTGTTTTGTGGAGACAGATATACTTTTAAGTTATGAAATTTGGAACCCAAACAGTTTTATAAGAACAGGAACTGGATGACAGATGAACAAAGTGAAGGAAAGGTACACAAAGCATTGAACACTGTCATGTCTTCTGTATTATGTATGCAGTTATAATAATAAATTCAAGATAATTTCAAAGTGGCGTGTGTTGCACTTTTAATTATTTAGTTAGGCAATGTATGATAGGATTTATCTTTATACAACAAGTGATAAAAAGCTTAATAACAGCTATTGCAAATGAAGGTTAAACTTGAGGCTTAAGTGTCCTTTCACAAGGAACAGACACGTTTAAGTTATTATTCCTACCAGACTGCACAGTCGTCTTCTTTTCAGTTACACTTCACTTGGTTCTAGTCATAAGAAGTCTTCTTTTCATTAATCGGTCACTTAAGTCAACAGAACACTTCTGTGCAACATCACCCATCTGCAACACTCACCAAATTGTCACTTCTACTCAAAAGGGGCACTACCACATTGAACTCAGCTTGGCGCTAGACTCCAGTTCCCTATATTCACATTAATAAGTGTAACAATGACTCTTCCATCCCACTCAAGCACCAGATTGAGTAGCAACTACTTATTTCCCCTGTAACTTGTTCTACCAGCTGATCCTTTTCAGCTTGAACTTGAACTTGAACTTTATTGCCATATGTAACCGGTACTGGTACAATGGAATTCTTACTTACAGAAAGCCTCTTGATTGTAAAACAAGTGTAAAAAACAAAACAAAGTGCAAACAGTGCATCAAGACAATATACAAACAAACAGTAGACAATGTACAAGTAAACATGTAGACAGTTTGAATGTAAACAATACAGACGTGTAAACAATGACTGGAGATGTGCAATAAATAAGAAATCATAATGAGGTAGATGGTGATGGTGTAGGTGTGGTCCGAGGGGGATTGCTAAATGTGTTCGCCAATCTCACTGCTTGTGGATAGAAGCTATTGAAGAATCTAGTGGTAAGTGTCCGTATGCTCTTATATCTCTTGCCTGAGGGCAGTGGGGTGAAGAGCTCATGCCCGGGGTGGTGACTTGCCTCTGTGATGGCCAGAATTCTACCACGGCAGCGGTCCTCATAGAGCTGTTTAATCTCGGTGAGACCGCAGCCGATGATCTTCTGGGCCATATTGACCATTCTCTGCAGTGCCTTTCTTTCTCGCGAAGAGGTGTTGCCATACCACACGGTGATCCCGTTGGTGAGGATGCTCTCGATGGTGCAGCGGTAGAAGTT